>NC_133767.1:11272500-11510000 GCF_036562045.2 Rhinolophus sinicus
TGTCTAGTGTAGATGGCCAGGAATTCTTTCCAGGTGAAGGTGGTCACACCAGAAAAAGGTACAGCAGCCTCATGGAGACTCACATCCCTTCATGCCCAGATGCGAGGAGGTGGAAATATTAAGCAAATGGTCCTTGACTTGGGTGACTTAAACCTGTGTCTCCAGAGTCCTCTTCATAATAGTATCTAACTGAAAAAATCCCTATAAAGCAACGGAACCTCCTCGGTGCCCCACACGACACGTGTGAGCCACATATCTCTAATGTTGATAATCACCATAGTCATTGATTATTTTCTTATTCCACATCCACAGAACACCTTGTGTGAGATACATAGTTGGGGCCACTTCACAGACCCTTTTGCTTCCCATAAAATAACTGTAGGTAGCATTTTAGGAAAACTCACAAGTGGAACTATGGTGAAATTAAAGAGTTTGAGAAACAAACAGTGGGAAAGGGGTCATTGAGACACTCACTGGTGAGGAAAGATGGTGAGGGGAGAAAGTCACAGGAGGGTGGAAAATATCCCATCTGTTTACAACTGTTCCCACAACCTCTATTGTCTTAAACTGGGCCCATTTTTCTCATTGACACTGTCTGCCTGGATATTTGAGTCCGTGGCCCCTGTTCCTTAGGGGATATAAAGAATAAAACCAGATCGATATTTCGGGGGTTGCATTTATTTCTAGATCTATTTATTACTCATTCCCGTTACCTTGGGCCCAGGAAGGATTAAATTGGCTCATACTGACAAACACAATACAGCAAGATAAAATAGATTTATTTACCTTGTTAATAGGTAATAAAATGGAAGCAATGAAAACAGGAGTAGGAGACACACTGATGCCAGGAATTAAGTTAATACTAACACATCAAGCACAAAGCCTTCTCTGTTTGCTGTGAAAGAGCCAAAAAAGTTTGTCTGGATTTTCCTGTCAACACGGAGGGGAATCTTATAATGAATATACATAAGGCCAAGTGTCTATATTGTGAAAATAAACCAATGATTCACTTTGATCATAATTATGCCTGCAGGAGGAAGCAGAAGGAAGTGTGGCCGTGTAACAAGCATGACGGTCGCTATTACGCCTCACGGGGGGACATGGCCGCGAGTCATGGAAGCCTCACCCCTCCCTGACGTGGGCACGCTCCATTATATCCCTCACATTGTAGATGAGAAAACTGATGTTTGTAGGACTCAAGCGAAATGTGAAGGGGACCAAAGCTGTGCCACCCTGAAGCTGCCTTTTGGAATATTGATTTGAAGCTGGTTATTAAGAAACAAAAGATTCAGTAAGATCCTTTGAGCCTCCCCCGCTTTCCTGCCCAAGAGATGCAGATAGAAAAACCTGCTTCAGGAAGGAAACCTTAGGATACTGTCTTAGCCGAATTTGAATTAAGTGTGGTAAACAGAAAGGCTTCAAGCAGGAATACCCCTTGTCCCAGGGTTTCTGATTTGCCCAGCAAGAATTTGTCTGCCGAGTGTGTTCCCCTCTTCCTCAACTATCTGTAAATCACATTCTCACTTCTGAAATCTAAGACCCCATTTCTCTGCTTTTTCTACTTTGTCCAAAATGTCATCTATCCCCAGTGCTGCCCGCCTTTGGAATTTTTATGCTTATGTGAATTCCCCACGCACAGGTATTAAAATTTGATTTTCTCCTGCTAATCTGCCTGTTAATTTGGTTATTAGCACAGCTAGAAGAACTTAGAAGGTGGGAGGAAAATTATTAATTTAGGGGGCCCACAAATGCGTTAAAAAGTAGAGCTGGGAAAAACAGTGTACATGGTAGAGAGGTCTGCGTATTCAAGGGACAGTGACTAGAAGAGTTTGACTAGAACAAAGGGATAAGGAACAAGGGACCTTAGTTACACCCACACTCTGAAGTCCATCAAATGCTTGGCACCAACTCAGTTGAACTGTCATGTGAAGGCTTCTCCTTATAAACCACATTTAGAAAGAATGTAAAAGTATCAGTGTCCCAGTCAAGATGGTGGAGGAGGTAAACACTGTGCTCACCTTCTCTCACAACCACATCGAACTTACAACTAAACTACGGGACAACCATCATTGAGAATCACCTGAAAACTTGCTGAACCAAAGCCCTACAACCACAGATGTACAAAAGAAGCCACCGTGAGACTGGTAAGAGGGGCAGAGACACAGAATGGGCTGGTTCCACATCTACGTGTGACCATTAAAAAGAGGGAGGGGTAACTTGTCTGCAGAGTTACCCCCGGGGGAGTGACAACCTCTCCCCAGTCCAGGGTTACAGTGCTGGAGACACAAGTCTGCATAATTTCTGGTTGTGAAAAAGAGCGGAGATTGTGACGGAGTGAAGCTGTGCATGGACTTATTCACCAATGGAATCACTGGCTCTGAGCTCCAGCGCTGGGGCAGCAGATGGAGAGGCGACAGGGACATACGCGGGGGAATAAGTGGTCTGGCTTCAGGATAACGGATGGAGGGGCAGCATTCTCCCGGCCAGGGGAGCTGGAGGAAGCCATTCTATTTTAAGCCCTCCCACTTCCTGGTATGCTGATGCAAGCAGCTTCCATATTTGAGTCTCCATCAACCAGACCTCACCCAACTTTTGGGCACACCGAAGCTGCTTCCAGTTGCTTTTTCATACAAACCATCTGCCTTGGCTCATGCTAGCAACTTTCCTATGGTCTCTCAAAGGTTTGCGGGATCCAGATAAGCAGCATCTAACTTGAGCATGTCCTGTACCTCTGGCTGAGCAGCCATAAGCCTGGCACTGGTGGCAGCCAGCCTTGGTTCGAGGCTTGGCCTCTCGAAGCACTTCCAAGCTTGGTGTGGGCAGCGGCCATCTGCAGATTACTCTGTGACTCCTGCTGGGCAGCCCTGGGTGGGGCACGGGCTGCAGCTAAACTTGACCTGCAGGAGGTCCCCTCCCAGATGGTCCTGGGGCTAGCCCACCCAGTGGCCAGCTTCAAAAGGAGCTGCAGATTCACCCAGCTGCCTCCAAGGATGACATACCCGAGGGATGGATAGGGCAGGCACCGGAGCCCTGCTAAGGCAGATCCTGTTCTGTAGGTCAGCCCTCGGACCACAGCTCCTCCACTGTAGTTAGTCAGAGGGTCAATCCCTCCTATTGGCATGCAAAAAGGCCAACTACAACAGGAGGGCACACACAAACCACACAAGGGACACTCCTGGAGCACCCGGATCAGGTGACCAGGGAGGTTGTAACATTGAGCCCCACAGCACACCTAGTACATAAGGCCACTCTATCAAGACTGGAAGACATAGCAGCCCTACCTAATACACAGAAACAAACACAGGGAGGCAGCCAAAATGGGGAGACAGAGAAACATGTCCCAAATAATATAACAGAACAAAGCTCCAGAAAAAGTACTAACCAAAATGGAGACAAGCAATGTACCAGAGACAGAGTTGCAAACACTGGTTATACAGATGCTCAGTGATCTCAGGGGGAACTTCAACAAGGAGATAGGAAACATAAAAAATGGAGATAGAAAACAAACAACAAAAAAAACTAGTCAAAAATAAAAAACACAATAACAGAAATGAAGAATACATTACGGAATCAACAGTACTTTAAATGAAGCAGAGGACTGAATCAGCGATTTAGAAAGTAGCAGAAAACAACCAATCAAAACAACAAAAAGAAAGAATCCCAAAAAATGAGGAGAGTCTAAGGGTCCGCTGGGACAACATCAAACCTACCAACATTCACATTATAGGGGTACCAGAAGGGGAAGCGAGAGAGCAAGAAATTGAGAACCTATTTGAAGAAATAATGATGGAAAACTTCCCTAACCTTGTGGAGGAAATAGATATACAAGCCCAGGAAGCCCAGAGGGTCCCAAACAAGATGAACCTAAAGAGGCCCACACCAAGACACATCATAATTAAAATCCCAAAGGTTAAAGACACAGAGAGAATCTTAAAAGCAGCAAGAGAAAAGCAGTTGGTTACCTACAAGGGAGCAGTCATAAGACAATCAGCTGATTTCTCAACAGAAACTTTGCAGGCCAGAAGGGATTGGCAGGAAACATTCAAAGTGATGAAAAGCAAGGACCTACAACCAAGATTGCTCTACCCTACAAGGTTAGCCTTTAGAAGCAAAAGACAGATAAAGAGCTTCCCAGACAAGAAAAAGCTAAAGGGGTCCATCACCATCAAACTGGTATTATAAGGAATCTTAGAGGTACAACAACAAATTAAAAATAAAAATAATAAAGTGGCAATAACTACACATCTATCAACAATTATCTGCAATGAAAATGGAGTAAATTCTCCAATCAAAAGATGGGGGAACTGAATAGATTTAAAAAACAAAAAACAAAAACACCCTTACACATACTGCCTACGAGACTCACTTGAGATCGAAAGACACACAGAGACTGAAAGTAAAGGGATGGAAAGAGCTATTTCATGAAAGTGGAAACGAACAAAAAGCTGGGTAGTAAATACTTACACCAGACAAAATAGACTTCAAAAAAAAAACACTATAACCAGAGACAAAGAAGAACCCAGCAATCCCACTTCTGGGTATTTATCTGAAGAAAACCAAAATGCTACTTTGAGGAAGTGTGTTCGTCCATATGTTTACTGCAGCATTATTTACAACAGCCAAAATATGAAGGCAACCTGGGTGTCCTGAATGCATGAATGGGTAAAGAAGAGGTGGTACATATATACAATGAAATATTACTCAGCCATAAAAAAGAATGAAATCTTGCCATCTGCAACAACATGGATGGACCTACAGAATATTGTGCTGACTGTAGTAGGTCAGACAGTGAAAGACAAATGTCATATGATTTGACAATTTAAAGAACAAAATAAATAGACAATAGAAACAGGAACAAACTCATTGATACAGAGAACATTTTCATGGCTGCCAGATGGAAGAAAAGGTTGGGGGTAGATGAAAAAGGGGAAGGGATTAAAAAGTACAAATTGGTTGTTATGAACTCATCATGGGGATGTAGGGTACAGCATAAGAAATACAATCAATAATATTGTAATAACTATACCAAGGGGGCCAAAAAAATGTATACAAGTGGACACTTTGGTCAACGTTGCTCAAGCAGTAGTTCGCCATCATCAGAAGTGTCTGGACGCTGATGGGAACCACTCTGAGCACCTCTTGTAATTGCAGAAGTCAAACGTGACTTGTACAAGTATTTGCCTTACGTTATTGGTATACATTGAGTATTACTATTTTAATACAGTTTTCCTTTCTTAAAATGTGTATACATTTTTTGGCACCCTCTGTATATGGTATCAGATGACCACTATATTTATTGGGGTGATAGATGGGAGGGGGTTTGGGGCAGGGTAAAAAAGGTGAAGGGATTAAGAAATACAAATTGGTAGTTATAAAATAGTCAAAGGGATGTAAAGTAAAGCATAGAGAATATAATTAATAATACGGTAAAAACTGTGTACAGTGCCAGGTGGGTACTAGACTAGTCAGGGGATCACTTCTTAAATTATATAACTGTCTAACCACTATGCTCTACAGCTGAAATTAGCACAAAATAATATTGAATGTCAAGTGTAATTTTAAGAAATAAAAAGGGGGAAATGATAAAGGGAAATAAGAGGTCCAAATTTCCAGGTATAAAACAAGTAAGTCTTGGGGATGCAATGTATGTACAGCACAGGGAATATAGTCAATAATATTGTGATAGCATGGTACGGTGTCAGATGGCTGCTGGACTTACCATGGTAATTCTTTAGCAGACGGAATGTAAAAAAATATGGTAATAACTCTGTATAGTGCCAGGTGGGTCCTGTTGAATAACTATGATATACACCTGAAACTCATATAACATTGCATGTTAGCTGTATTTTAATAAAAATCTTTAAGAAAATAAAATAAAATTTAAAAAGAGAAGTCGAGCTGGGATTTGGACCCAGGCAGTCTGATTACACAGCGACGTCTGCATTTTTCGCCACTGTGCAGACAACCCGAAATGTAACACCAGGACCCATCCTCCCAGAGGCTCAGAGGGCATTGCTGTTTCTTTCCATATCCGTGGATATGGGCTCCTGGTATTACCCCAAACAGCAATCTAATAAAAGCAATCCCAGGAGGGAACTACTGCAATCCAGTCCACACAGATACCTCTCTGCTGATATGGCATCCCGAGCGTTAACTTTTACAGTCGCTGGAGGGACGGAGGGAAAACACATTGCCCAGAAAATCCTCCGAAATTCAGCTTCTCATATTTACCTTCTTACTGATTCAGGGGGCAGTGAGGCCAAGCCACCTGATACGCTGCTACGTCGTGTGGCTTATTAAATGCGGGCCACCAGGTACCCTCTCTTTCCTGTACACTTGAATTTAAAGAACATAAAGTCGGTCCTCAAGGACACTGGGTTTCTATGTTAGAATTTTAACCCAGCGTGAACGCTAAACCCTGTTAGACTGGGTGAATTTTCCTCTTGATCCTACTCTTTCCACATACCAGCGCCATCTGAAGGCTCTGTGTGCAGAAAGGGGGGATAAATCCTCGAATTCAGAAAACGGAAAGGAAGCAGCTGGTTATCGGGAAATCAAACCGCTCTGCTCTTAGTCACACGGACAGAAAAACAAATGTTTACCCAGAGCCTTTGGCGACAGTTCCTCCGATGCCCGCCTTCCAGAGAAATTCACAACCCAGAATGTTGTACCCCAAAACAAGACCACTGTAATGTCTGCAAAATGATGGCCCCATCGGGGCCCTGAAGCATCCAGATGCCTCACAGAAGGCAAGAGGCAGGCATGAGAAGGGAGCATGGTTTCTTTATGAATGAATCGATGACAGAATAATTTAATTCTGAGACTTTAGTGTAGAACTCTCTAGTAAAGCCACTGTATCTTACATGCCGCACTTGATCTGTTCCAAAGTCCTTTGTTTTTTCCTTCACATCAGTGAGGCGTTAGTAAGAAAGCTTTCCACTTCTGGTTCCAAACCTGTGCCATACTCGGCAGACTTACAGTGACAGCAATACAGGACTTCACATCTTTCTGTCCCCGTGATGCTCCTACCTTCTCTGTCAGTGCAGTTTCATATAAAACCATCCACGCACCTGGGAAATCAGTTGATGAAAATATGTATCTTTTTTTCCTCTTGCCATTAAATCATTACCAAACTTAAAAGGACTGCTTTCTTTCAAAGCAAAGTGAAATACGTTCCATAGAATCGGTACAAAAACAGAGGCTACAACTGTACTTTACATTTGGGGAACATTTAGTAGCATGAGAAGTTTGAAGGCACAAACATACTGAAGAATTCATCCAAGGTAAACACATATGCCTAAAAATGTTTTCAGTCGATAAGCTAAATGATGGCCCTATGAGGATACCGCAGAGGCTCTCAAACAGGGGTGATTTTTGTCCTCCAGCTGACAG
This sequence comes from Rhinolophus sinicus, assembly GCF_036562045.2. Lineage (NCBI taxonomy): Eukaryota > Metazoa > Chordata > Mammalia > Chiroptera > Rhinolophidae > Rhinolophus > Rhinolophus sinicus. The sequence continues at coordinate 11,279,893 of NC_133767.1, forward strand.
TTGGTTGTCACAACTAGAGCACATTTTACGATACACAGAAACACCCACCCGATATAACATCATTGGCCGAAGATGTCGAAAGAGCCACGATTGAGAAACCCCGATCAGATACACCTTGTAAAAAAAAAAGTGAATTAGTCAAAGAAAATGTATTGAATTAAGGGAAATATCTTTGCACCCAGAACACAACACTCTTCCAGTGACTGTGATAAAGTTTGTCATTAAGGGGTTGGGGGAGAGAGAAAGGGAAAGGATTGGGGGGAGCGGAGGGAGGGAGGGAGGGAGGGAGGGAGGGGGGGGAGGAGAGAGAGAGAGAGAGAGAGAGAGAAAGAGAGAGAGAGAGAGAGAGAGAGAGAGAGGAGAGACAGGCCCACTCTCATCAGTAATAACTTGTTACTGTGACACAGATAACCCATTAACTGATGGGAGGGTGACAAAAATACGAAAAGCCACTCTTCAATAAGACCTAACAATTGGGTTCACTCTGTGATTGGATGGCTGCCTTTTCCCTTCTTGAAATTAAACAGAACGGATGTTCTCTCTCTCTCTCTTTTTTTTTTTTTCACTGTCCTCTTTCAGAATGACGAATATAAACTTTAATTTACCGACTGCTAAAAATAAAAGCCCTGCCATAACTCTTAAGAGTCTTGGGTGTAGCACAAAAGCTGGTTTAGAAATCTGGATTACGAATTCTAGTTTTTTAAACACTCGGTATTAGCAAACTTTAGGTGTAAATAAATATGTGATGTCCCCCTGCATGGAGAGATATACACTATGAATGCATAGCCATAACGCCACATACAAAATTAGCACCTGGCCTCCATGTGGGCACTCTTACAATGACAGACAGTCTCAGCCAAGGATTCTGGCGACTACACATTAAAATGATTGAAAGTCAATACTAGGTTTCAGACTGTGCTGTCAGTCCATTCAACGCCTACCAAATTTTTATAACGTATAATTCCTAGAACTCCCATTTCTGCATAGTCCAATTAGCTTCAAACAGGTATATAATTGTTGGTCTTGAGGGATCTGTTAGGCCGTTATTACTAAATTATCCATTAGATAGCAGGATGGCATTCCCAAATCCATTCCACTCGTGGCCACAGGTTCCAAACGACGCCTTTCTGGCAGACTCTATAACTCGACTGTACAAGAAATCTGTTAGACAATCTGTCACATAAACATAGAGAGGAAATGTACATAATGCGATGCTTGAAGGAAAAAAAGTCCAATAGACCATGAACTTTTAATGAATGGATTTTAACAGTTTGCAATCTGGTGTGCAGGTTTCAAAGCTTTCCTGTTGAAAAGGAATGTATCTCATGTTTTATGTTTTCCTAGACTTGATTTAATTACAATGACAAAGAGTGGCAATACATTTTTCACTCCTGCAAAAAGAGAACCAGAGCTAAAAAAACAAACCCTTGCTCATTAGTATTCCACACAGAGGCTGTTTGCCTCCCAGTTTGGCAATGGTTTGGGAAATCAGGACACTTTTAGCTCTCATTAAACTCCTTTCTAGCAGGTGACATGTTACTAAGTAGCCCAGGTGATGTCATCATAATTCCATCATGTCTGTCTCCTTGGTTTTCTTTCAGCCCTTACTATACTAGAGACTTTAAATCAATATCATCATTTTGAATATTATATACAGTCAATATAAATATAACTAATGATGGATGGTAAACACAATGAGAATGGCAATGTGAAAATGCTAAGTCAATAGTAATACTAAAAAAAAAGTAGACATTCTTACTCCCATTTTACAGACAGGAAAACTGAGGCTGAGGCTTAGTCAGTTTAAGTAACTGGCCATCATTCCCTCCCAGCTTTGCCCTCCCAGTGTGCCTCACTCATCACCAGAACAGAGAAGGCACGGATACACATTTGTAGAATAAAGAAAGTGTTCCAAAACCCTTGTTCCGTCTACGTCACACAGATGCCTCTTGCATAAACATTTTAAAAATCTATTATTTTATGAAAACAGTAAGATTTCAACCAAAGTCCCTACTTCCCTAAAGGGATACGATGAGAACCTTTAAAAATCTGACAAATAGTCCAGAAATTACAAATGTGTGTGTTTTTTTAAAGCACCTACTATGTGCAAGATGCCGTATCAGGTACTGGGGATGATGAATCAAATGGGCCTGACCTTCTGAAGCTCAGAGGCAAGGAGGTAAAATCGGGTGTGACATAACCATCTGGTTGGATCTCTCCAACGTGGTGGGCTTCCCTGGTTCCAACCAGAGTCCATTGTTCTCATTCTGTGTGCTCTGTCTGGGTATATTGACTACGTTCATATGTAGCACTGTTGTTCTCAGTGCTACAGCTTCAGCCCAGATCTACGCCCTGAGCGTCAGATGCACGAACACAGTGGTTGACCAGCTATTCCACAAGCCCCTTGGAAGATGATCCAGAAAAAACCTCTAGCAAATTCACGGTTTCTGCTGGGTCATCTGCCTTTTCTCACCTTTTTCTCTGCTGATGCACCCGCATCCCCCCTGTCACCCTGAGCTAGAAGTCTGGCAGTTCTTCTGAATCACTCCTCTGCCCCCTCAAACTCTCACATCCTGTCAGCGAGCCGTCCTTGGCCCTGAGTGTTGATCTCCCACACACATCCCTGCTCCATCAGAATCTCATCATCGTCTGCCTGGAACATGCACGGCAGCTCCCTGACTTCTCCCCTGGCTTTCACCTCCCTCAAATCCACTCTCCACTCAGCCTCCAGACGAACACATGGAAAATGAAAATCTGGCCATCTACTCCCCTGCTTCAAGCCTCCGTGGGACTCTGTGCTTGCAAAGGGCCAGGCTCTGACTTGTCAGGTCATGTGGGCACCCTGTTTGCAGCATTCTGCTGCTCTCACCATGCATTTTACCCTCTAGCACAGCCAGACTAGGCTTTGCCCCTCCCCTGGCTCTCTGCACACCTTCACTTCTTGGCGCCACAGACCGAACTTTTTCTGCTGTGCCATTTTCCTCGTAACGTAACTTCCATCCAGGATGTCACTTTCTGAGCCCTTGAGTGCCTGCAACGTGCCAGGCATATGGCCGCTACTGGGGAAAGCATGCTGAATGAAACAGACACCACCCTTGCCCTTGTGGAGTTTCCAACCTGCGTGAGACGAAACTGATAACACCAAGGAAAGAAATGAACATTGGATTTCAACTGTGGTCCATCCTAGGATAGAGACGGAAGAGGATGCAATGGATGAGGAGAATGACTTTTGCACTTCACATGATACTCTGTGGATGCCTCTGTTATGAAGGACCAATATCTTATAGCCTGTCTATTTACGTGCATGTCTCTATTGCTACACTGGGACCTTCCCAAGTGTCAACACTGTTCAAATAACCACTTCTGGTTCTAGCTAGGAACATATATAGGCATTCAATAAGTGTTCATTGAATTAATGGATGGATGGGTGGATGCATGGATGGATGGATGCATGGGTGAATGGGTGGGTGAGGGGTGGATGGCTAGACAAATTAAAGAACAAATTAGTACACGAAGAAATGTTTTTCTTTATCACTTCGGCTTTATACATCATTGATTAAAATTGTGTCCTTGGCAACAAGTGCATCTTAGAGGCTCTCACCTATAAGCCTGTGAGGACATCCTTTACCTGCGGGAGAGAAGTTGCAGAGAACACTTGGTGCTTTCAAGCATTCTTAAGACTCCTGCTCACAGCCTTGAGAGATTTCCAGAAAGATCCTTGTGCACTAGAGAGTTGCTGGGGATAAACGCTTCACAAGGAAAAAGCAAAACATTGTAAAACCTCCTAAACTAGGCATGGTTGGCCAGGATTCGGGGCAGAGGGCGGGGTGGGGTGGGGGTGGGGAGATCAGCAGCAGAGGGAGCCTTTTTCCAAAGAAAAGAGCGTTTTATCTTATTTTGGGTTTGCCCTGATCGTGGGAGCAGGGAGAAGTGGAGAAAGATGAGGGAAGAAGTTGGGGGAAGGCGGTAGGCGAAAAAGAAGGAAAACAAGAGCGGGGAACGGAACTTCCCACATTAGAGTTGAATAGGATTTGGCAGGAAATGAATCTCTCTTTCCTTGATGTGGACAGAAGATCCAGACGATGGCTCAGCGAGGGCTACGTGAACATTTAAGGGCAGTAACACATAAGGGGAATCCACGGACAGGCGACTGGGTGCCGAGTCCCATTCTAATGAAATGTTACAGCAATATTTTCCAAGTGTGTCCTGCAGAAGGGCCAGGCTCTTCTTCCAAACAGTGATTCCTGGAACTCACTCTGAGGCTGGGGTTCAGAAATGCACTTTTTTTTTTTTTAATCAAATTCCAAAGTTTGAGAGTCCGTCTTTTAAAAGCTCCCCTCCTGACGGTGTCTCCCTAATGAAGCAAAGTGGGACGAATGGAAGGGGGGGAGCGGTTTTGAAGGCACACGATACACACACAGCCTGTGTTGTTGGGAATTTTAGAGCCAGGGGACAGAAACCGTTGTTACAAAAGACTCATTTTCAGTGAGTTCTGCACATCTGAGGAGAGGATACGCTAAGGGAGTTTCTAGAGGAACGATTGAAGAGCATTCCTTTCTACCTAGAAATACACATAGTCAAGCTCAGTCCCTTGGAATGCTTCCTCCTTTAAATACCAAAGTGCCACACAGGACCTCTTCTGAGAGGCTATTGCGAAGTCAGGCCCCGTCCCCCTGATCTTCCAACTAGAGGGGTTGGGGCTGGATGGACAGCGGTAACCCTTTCTATCACCTGGCATCCTGAGAGGGCAGACTCATAGACAAGGAGCATTAAGGGCCCAAAGAGCTTGGAAACCAAGCCTGAGCCTCCCTTGGCCAATTTTTGGAAACTTAGCCTGGCAGACGCGTGGAACGGTCAGCCCACGGTATCCTTCTAGGAACTGACCCTATCGACAGAGAGTCCCCCTTTTGGTGACAGATGACCCATGCCTGCCCATTTTTCATCGAGTCAGGGGTACACACCTGATTCAGGAGAGCAAGGATGCCCTTCCCTGGTTTCGGGTGGGGGAGACCTTTGAGTTCGTCTCTCTCCAGAAGCTAAAGCTATGAAACGCAAAACTTGGGCTAAATTCCTGCTATAGGAAGATAGCCCGTCAGAAACAAAAGAAAACGAAGCTGACAAGCAGAGACTTGGAGAGAAAGTCCAGCATTGGATTGAGGGAAGCAGTGTACTCAGGGCACAGCCGGTTCCCACTGGGCTTGCTGGGCCCTTGTATTCCTCAGTGCTACTTACACCCCTTCCCTGCTTCCAAAATCCTCACTCACTTGAAAGCGATGGCATCACACTTTACTGACCCTTCTCCACCTTACAGCAGCTGTCCACTCAACCCCTCTCACCCTCCGCACTGAAAACAGCAGCTGGCTCACCGCCTTCCGCTCCACCATGACTCTGGTCATCACCCAATACCCTGGCCTCCCATGTCTTTCTCATCTTTAATTCAGATACTGTGTCTTACTCCAGATCAATCATACAGTCCAGGGACCCGCCCTTGACCTTCTCACCTGCTCTGGAATCTTAAGCATCTCGTGTTCTCAGCATCACCTTCCATCCTTCCAGCTCTTCCGTTTTGCTCTTGACCACACATGTCCAGTCTCACAGACGGCCCGAGTCCCTCGGTCCTACCCCCTCTTCACTGCCCTCTGCATATCTTCTCTTTCCTGATGTGTCAGCCTAAATGCCACAGGCCAGGGCACATGCCCTCCACTCCCGTACCCCTCTCCAATTCTCCTGGGCAAACCCCAAACGTGGGCAAGCCCAGCTGTCTGTTAGACATGGGAAGCCTGCTATTCTCCCCATTTCCCCGACTCCCCAGGCCTCTCACCTCCCTTCTCCTCTCCAGCCTTTTCCATGCTCTTGACCATCTTTCTGTACCTACTCGTAATGAGTCCTAAGTCTACACAATGTTTTGGTCGAAGACCCAAGTACTGTTCTTATTTTTTTCATTGACAGTTTTGAGAGGGAATCGGATTGGCCCAATGGTCTGGGCAACATGTGAGCTGCCCTTGGAGCAGACGCTCACCTTGGTCCGTTTGGATGTGTTTGCAAAGATGGAAAGCAAGAGCGTGGGAAGGAACAGCTCCCAGAGAAGGGGCAGTCTGAGGAGGTACCCCCAAAACACATGCCTACACATCTATGAAATAGTGTAGGCTAGAGCTGCTTGTAGGTTGCTTAGCAACTGGAAGTAGTTCTGAGCCACACAAAAAAGAACAGTGGTTTGGGGAAACAATTTGTCAAGGAATCAGGGAGAGTGTATTGCCTTGAGCTCCACTCAACACTTTCCTGGTCCCCAAACTGGGGCAGCCAAAGAGGCCTGGGGCAAGGGTGGAGGGAGGCGGTGGTGACTCTGGTTCCTCCTTAATCCTAGCACTCGCTCAGGCATTGCCCTGGGGCCTGAGCAGAGGTGCAGCCCCAGGGAGGAGCCACAGTGATTTTTGCCAAGCTTGGAGCATGCTAATCACCCTGTCAGCCTCCCAGGGAAGGAGAGGTTGGCTGTCCTGACAATCTACATTAACGTGGGTGGACGGTGTTTGATTAGACCTGCACGAAGGCAGTTTTCATTTGCATCTTTCATCGGAGGCTGAAGGATGTGTTATGGGCCCCTCCTGTCCTGTGGCCTCATCCTCCCGCCCGTGCCCAGCTGACCTCAGTGACCACACAGCCTTCAGACTGTGGGAGGCACTGGCGGACTCAGGGGGGACCCAGCTGCCCTTGAGTGCATGGGTGTTTACAACGGTCGTCCAAGGGAAATGGGCTGGATTCATTTTCATCTGGGGGCAGTTTCCAGGACACCACTGAATGTCGGAGAAGCTCAGATGATTCTAAGAGGGCAGAACATGACGCCACAGGCAGAGAAAAAGCACAAGGAAGATGCCCCCTCTGAGGAGTCATCAATGGGCCATGCTGTCAGCTGCAAAATTCAGCAAATATTTAGAGATAACCAACCAACTGTCGTGCACAACGCTGAGAAATCTAGAGACAGAGCTGAGCAGGAAAGAAATGCTTATGATGTTCGGGGTCCCTGAGGGTACAGCTTCTGCGTCAGTCGCCACGGCACTGTTTATACCCAAGATGGCTTAAACGGTGCCCGATAAATCTCTACGAATGTCAGCACATCTGCTCCTAGATTTTCACCTCCTCCATATGTGACCAGATAACACCAACCTCAACTCAAGGGTTCCAGGAAGTTAGAACAGGAGGAGGGACTGTAAGTCATTTGATATATTGGTAAGTCTTTGGGGGACTTAAAAACAGGGAACACAATTAACTCCTGAGGCTCCGACTCCACTGTCAAACCTGGGCGGTCCGAAGTCTCTACCTGAATCAACTTACCAAGACTTCAGCCAGCATTCTGGCCACACCCCTGCAGCTGAGATTTAGTAGCGTAGAGTGGAGAAAAGTGTGGCAGCCAGACAGCCTGGCTGTGAATGCCAACTCCATCACTTATTAGCTGCGGGGCTTGACCAGGTTACGTCCTCTCTGTGAGCCTCACTCTCCTCATCTTTAAAATGGGAACAGCAGCACCTCTCCCACAGGTGTGTCTCAGGATCAAAATGAGATAATGCCTGTGAAATACTTAGCACCGTGTCTGGTGTTTATTAGGCAACCAGTAACTATTAGATTATGGGGTCTTGTTTGATGTCTTTCCAACTTGCGTTTGTCAAAGACATTGGAGCAGAATTCACAAATGGGAGGTCTTCGAGGAGAAATCAGGATACATGAAAGCTCTCTCCAGGTGTTTGTTTCCTGGGGTGAACGGCACAGGAACCACACAAAGCCACTGTTTCCTGATGCAAGACCAGGAGGCCTGCAGCTTCCTCGTCCCATCCGAGGACCCTCATTTATATGCCAGCTACACAGATGGCTGACCTGTGGCCCCAGGAGATGATGACGCCTGAGAAACCTAGTAAATGGCTGAACCAGCATCAGTGGGCTTTGGAATATTTTTAATGATCAATTAGGTACCGAGGACACTGACCGAGCAAAACTTAAAGGTAAGCAAAAACCACCAACCAACCAACCAACAAACAAAAGACGTGGGCTGTGAACAATATAAGTTACACAGAAATGTGTTCTCGGTGCTTAAGCATACACAAGCACTCTTAAAATTAAAATGTATTTAGATTAAATTGAGAAAACTTTAAAGTCAATGCAAGTCAGTGGGGAATGACTGACCCTGGGCAATCCTTCCTGTTGTAAGAGTGAAAACAGCCTCTCCGTTCACTGACGGGGCTTGGGTGATGTATTTCGTCCCGAAATAGTGTCTGTGCAAAAGATTAGAGGAAACGATCGCCTATTAATTTGGTTTTTAAGTCCAGATGAAGAACCTTGAAAATAGCCAAAGAGCCAAAAATACTGAGTAACCGCACATTCGGAGGGACTGTTTCTTCTCTCTATATATAGCGCCTCAAAAATAGAAATCTCTGACTCCGGGCTTACAGGACTGAAGTATGATTATGCCCATGGACTAGAGAGAAATTGTATAATAAATCCACCCCATGTTGGCAGCTTGCTTAAATGCTACCACTGCGGCAACTTCCGAAACGAACATGACCTTATCCATCATCCCAATCTGTTCAATATGCACGGACGGTTTTGTGTTGACTTGCATTCACCCAGTAAATATTTGCTGAGTTACTACTGCATGTCAGAGGTCATGTTCCATCGCGAGATATGAGTTACCAAGTCTTTCCTCATGCAGCCTACAGTCTAACGATAGAAAAATCCATGAGTTGATTGATTGCAATTATGGTTAAGTGCTGAGAAGAAACTGGGTATGGGGTCGGCTTTTGTTCCCCACCAGAGGAAATAATATTCAAACTTGGACCTATTTGTGAAACACAACCTTAGCAAGGGGAAAAAGAAATAGAGGAAAAGCATGCAGGATACTGACAAAATTACTGAGAGTGTGTTTTAAAATAACTGTAATTCTACATCACGTCTGAGGGAATTAAATATCTGTTTTCTGGAGCAAAATGCCTATGAACAAGAGTAGATTGCATCTTCCAGGTATTTAGGTGTTTACAGCTACTGGAGGCATAAAATAGTCCAGCAGAGAGAAGGTTGAAACAAATAAAAAGTAATTTCACTAGCAATTTGAGATTCTGTGTTATCATCCCCACAGCCACTTTAATTAGGGTACCTCTTGCATTCCCATGGTCAACACCACTCTTAAAACAAGTATAACATTTACTTAACTTTATTGACCTGCATTTATCTTTTTAACTAGAAGAGAAAGTGCATATTTCGTTTTTAAAGCTTTTGCCATATTTTCATGTTTCCCAACTTTGTGTTTCCAAGAGTTAAAATGAGTTTCTTTCTAATGCATTAATAACAGAGTTTACAGGGGAAGAGAGAAGGCAGAATTTAACCATTTCTCATTTGCTTTTGACTTTTTCCCCCAAGAGAATGACCGCAAAACAACAAAGAGGAGAATGGAAAGCATCAGACAGGAAGTGACGTTTAGGGCGGGAAGAAGGTGGCGAGAGAAGCCATGGTCTGGGTCATACACAAACCATAAATTATGGATCCCTGGAATTAGTTACATGTACCTTTGAGATAAGCCCATCTACTATCTAACTACCACCAGCCAAAATAGGTACCAGCTCCTACTCTGAGTAAAAGGAATAACCTGGACCCAGATCAATCGTTAGTCACTGGTGTCATAACATCCTGCAAACATTATGATTGCGGAATTAGGGGTAGTGATTTACAAGCAATTGCAGGTAAACAGGAGAGAAGGCAAAACACTTGGAAATGGGCAAATGCCCCCATATCTAGAAAGGGGCATGAGGTGGACGCTACCCCAAATGAAATGATACATGTAATGCCCCATGTTTGTTCACAACAGATGCTGACGGATGACTGGAAACCATTCAAAATGGCCAAAGGTGATCCTTGGGTGGCAACGTGGGCTCCCCAGACAAAAGGGATCGCAAGCAAATCCCCGTATGTGTCTTTAAGGTCCTAGACTGATGGGCTGAGCAACGTTGTAGACTGAGGGTAGTGAGACGTCGAGGTGAGGTGTGAGCTGTAACTGAGACTCATCGCTGACTCATCAATTCACCGAGACTGTTAATCAACAGAACAGCTGTGTCTGCATGCGCCCAACAGGGGACATACAAGCTCCTCGCATGCAGCTCTTATGTTTATCTTTAATCTCCAGGGTTGCCTAGCACGGTGTAGAACTTGGTAAATGCCACATGAGGGGTCGTCAGCCACAATTTGTTGGGAGAGAAGAATTCATTGTAACAACGTGTGTAGACGTTCTCTAAAAAGTATAAAATAACTTATGCGCAGGCAATGGGGTATCAGAAAGCCAGTATCTGTCTGGTGGGACATTTTTATCAACAATGGGAAGGGAGACCCGAGAAGTGTGTTTATCAGATTTACAGATGGTGCAGACCCAGAGGTAGCATGCAAGCAGAGTGACAGAATCATGATTCAAAACTTTATTTATAGCCTGTGAGAATAGACTGAATTCTATTTTAGTAGCTGTTTCCTCTGTGCCAGGCACCAAGCTACGTGCGTTACCTTACATCAGCTAATTAAGTGAGTTAATGTACAGTTAGTTCATATATCAAGATTTTCAGCCTAAGGCTAAGGGAGAGTCAGGCACGTGAGACAAAATTATGGGATGGACGTATCTGCGGGAAGGCTAAGGAGCCCTGATGGTTAGAAGAGGGAGCAAGGGAAGGAACCCAAACCAGGAAGACAGTCTTGGCCTTTGGAGGTGAGGTGGGAAGCATAATGGTACCTGCCCAAAGGGGTCCACACCCTAATCCCCAGAACCTATGACTATGTCACCCTGGATGGCAAAACGGACTCTGCAGATGTGATTTTAAGATGGAGGGGCTTTACTGGATTATGTGGGTGAATGCAATGTTATCTCAGGTATCCTTAGAAGAAGTCAGAGTCAGAGAAGAAGGAGACAGAAACTGAGGCTGGCGGGGTGTGTTTTGAAGATACAGGCAGGGGCCACAAGCCAAGGAATGCAACCACCTCTAGAATCTGGAAACAGCAAGAGAACGGATTCTCCCCCTGAAGCCTTCAAAAGAAACGCAGATCGACTGACACCTCAATTCTACCCCCAGGAGATTCGTTTCCGACTTCTGATCTCCCTAAGATAACAAATTCTTATTGCTTCATGCCCCTGAGTTTGTGGGCATTTGTTACAGCAGCCAAAGGAGACTAGTACATGAAGGATGGGGGACTCTGAGGACAGCAGCTTCTTCTCGCTACAGACTGGGACCCACGACCTGGCGGTGACGAGGAAGATGATGGGAGGTGGGAAGATGGAAGTTGCTGTCCAGTGTCTGTTAGTAATAACTGAGAGAGCGACTTCATTTCTAAAACACCCATCAGTTGCTCTTCCCACAAAGTATAAGCCAAAGGCAGAAAAAGCAAAGCTTCCCAAATTCTTGTTCTTGACACCCCGCTTTTTCTCCAACCCCTCATCGATTCTGCTAGCTGGTCCCCTCAGCTATGTCTACGTAACACCTGCCCATGTTTCACTGCACCCATAGCCCCACCGCAGGCCATCCACCATCTCTCCCACCTGAACTATTGCAATGGGTCTCAAGAGGGCTCTTGCTTCTGATTCGATCTTCTCTCTCTTCTCGAAACAACAGCCAGAGGGATCTCATTGCACACAGGAGATGGTGTCACTCCTTAGTAAATACTGACCTCACTGGAGATCTCAGAACATGAGCTTCCAGATAATAATAATGGCAAATTTATCGAACACTATGTGTGAAGCACATTTCTAAGCACTTCCATACATTAACTCCTGAAATCCTCACAACTCTACAAATTACCAGTATTAACCCCATTTTACAGATGAGAAAACTGAGGCACAGAGAGCGATTTGCTCCAAGTTAAACAGCTGATAAAAGGTGAACCAGAGGCTTTAGTCTCTGCAACCACTGGCTTCCCATCAGATTCAGCCAAGTCTTTATAATGCCCACCACGTCTTCATACCATCTCACAGCCTCCATTTACCCTATGACCTCACCTACCTACTCACCTCCCTTCAAATCGCACCTCTAAACACCTCCAGCACACCTGGCACCTTTTGCAGATTTCTTTGAGTCCTGCCTACTCACACGATGCTTAGTGAAATACCCAGTCAATGTGCTGTTTCCTAGACTTTAAATACTAGCCTAGAAATTCCAGGCCAGCAAGAGACCCTTTCTCCCTTCCTCTCCCAAGTGTCTGCACAAGCCTTGGAAGGCTTACCTTTCTGGACTTCCTCTGTCAGGTGGCCTAGCCTCCACTTGGCTCACCATGCTAGAATCAGGTGTCTTTCATGATTCTCTGCACACCATATCCATAGAACCCTCCATTCTGCCTCCTACCTTTACTCAAAAGCATCTGCTTCTCTCCATAAACCCCACCACCCTTAACTGAGCTGAAGCACATCTTTCCCCACCTGGGCCACTGCCGTGGCTCCCAAACTGTCTCCCCGTGTTTACTCCGGCACCCACTTCATACATCGTCCGCAGTGGAGCCAAAGTGACTTTTCTAAAAAGCAAACTGCACTTGGTTTGCAAGCTCTCAGGGATTCCCTATCACTTCCAGGTGAAGTCCAAACTTCCTGCCACCTCCCTCCTACCTGTCTGGTTTTCTCTCACACCTGGCCTCACTCTCCACAAGTCAGTAGAACTCGCAGCTCCCAAACAAACCCACTATCTTTTGCCTCTGTTTCCTTTGCACAAGCTGTTCCTTCTGCCTCCTTCGCTCCTGCCCTGCCACTCCACCTGGGTTTGCCTGGAGAACGTCTTTTTCCCCTCTTTAAAGCTCTCCTCGGGTATTACCTTTTCCATAAAGTGTGTCCAGCTCTCTCGCTCTGACAGCATCCATCCCTCCTTCCTGTGTACAAGTGCTGATTTGTGGTATTCATTCGTACATCACAGCATACGGTCATTGCTCGTTCACATCTATCCGTTCTGACAGATGTTGAGCTTCTCAGAGTAAAGGCTGAGTCTCACACTTCTGGGCCTTCCTCTCTACCCAGCACAGTGCTGGGAAACTTAACAAGCCCGCAGTAGGCACTGATATCGTCCTTACTGAGCGATGCAGAAATACATGAACGCATGCACGTGAATTCATGAGCGAAGAACAGCCTGTATTGCCGTTGAGAAAACACCGTAGCAGGACCCACAGGTGGAATCTACACAGAAGGGGATCCTGAGAAATTACATGCGAGACCTTGCTTCCCAATCATCTGTCATTCGGGAATGGGAGGAGCTGCCCGTGGGGCCACCAAGGAACCCGAATCTGCAGAGGCCGGCCCGGGTCCAGGGCTGAGCGGAATGCTGACTGCAGCCCTGCACCTTCGCCGTGGCTTTTCTCCCACGTTCCACCAAACCTCGCTCCAAAGACATGTCTCAAACACTGGCCCTTGCTTGATGATAATCAAAATTCAGTACCATTCAGTCGGTAATCCAGAGGCTGCTGCGGCATTTCCTGCCTGATCTACCTGATTCCATGTTTCTCTGAAAATAAGACCTAGCTGGACACTCAGCTCTATTGCGTCTTTTGGAGCAAAAATTAATATAAGACTGGGTATTATATTATATTACATTACATTACATTATATTACATTACATTACTTTACATTACATTACATTATATTATATTATAAAGACCCAGTCTTATAATAAAATAAGACCAGGTATTATAAGACCTAGTCTTATATTATAGTAAAATAAAACCGGGTCTTATATTAAATTTTGCTCCAAAAGACGCACTAGAGCTGATGGTCCGGCTCGGTCTTATTTTTGGGGAAACACGGTAACTGCATGAGCTCCTTAACCCCCCGATCTACGCACAGCTGCCCAAACAGTGGGAGAAGCACACGCTCAACTCTTGCAAGCGGCCGGCGCAGGGCAGGTAAGCCCCACGGAGTGTGTGTGTCCCAGGCTGAGCGTGTGGCGAGTCCACAGGCCCAAGCGTGTCCCAAATGCTCTGTGATCTCAGAATAGTCTTCACTGCTTGCGACCTGGTACTTGGATAAAGCTAAATAGACCTCTCTCTGGGAAGATAAGCATTGGCAGTCTAACGCGTGTGCCGAATTAGTTCAGATTTCGGATTGTCAATCCAACTTAAAAACAGAACATCCTGTATCACACAGAATAAAGACGATTATCTCAAAGCATTACAAATACATAGACATATTTTATTTATGTCACTCAGTGGCTATTCTTCTCCTTGCAGATTTGAGGAGCTGAGCAACTCCTCAGTAATACTGATGGTAATGATGATGATGATGATGGTGATTATAATAAGAGCAAATTTATCATAAAGTGTGTGTTAAGCACTTGTATTAACTGCTGGAATCATCATAACAACCCTATAAATTACCAGAATTGCCCCCACTTTACAGATGAGAAAACTGAGGCACAGAGAATGAATAACTTAATTCATCACAGAATATACCTATATTATACAGAATAAGAAATTATTAAATCAAGAATTTATATACAGACAGACATATTTCTGTATGCAGCTCAGTAAATATTGTTCTCATTGAAGATTTTAGGTCATGAGCTTCCCGGTAATAATAATAATAATAGCCAAGGTCCTGAATAGTAACTACGCATCAAGCATATTTCTGAGCACCTTTACACATTACCTCCTGAAATCCTCACAACAAGCCTAGAAATTATCAGCATCACCCCCACTTTACAGATGAGAAAACTGAGGCACAAAGAGTGATTTACTCCAAGTCACAGAGCTGGTAACGGGTGGACCAGGGGCATGCACTCAGGCCTCTTGGCGGCAGGGTCTGTGCCTTAAATCATCATACAGGTAAGAAAACTGTTTGCAAAACACACTTTATTGGGCAGCTCCATCCACACCCTCCCGGACATTTTTCATGATCTGCCTGAAGGTGTTAAGAGAACTGGAGACCATTCAACACAAATTAATAAACCGCACGTCCATTCCTAAGCCTCTTGATTTTGCCCCTCGCTTCTCCGTCCCAACCAGCCAGCCCCAGTTCCCACCACGACTGTAATCGCATAAAATATCCCACCTGAGGCTGTGCTCAGTGTTCAGAGCACCTCCCCGGTACCAGGGAACATATTTCACCTACGTACGAACCGTTTCCTATAGACTGGAGTCTGGAGTTCTCGGTGACAAGGAGACTAATGCACGTGTAAGATGACACGATGATAATGAACAAATACTCTGGTCGGCTTTTATCACCTGGGGTCCTCAGAAAGCCTGCCAGGAAGGCTGAAGCACATTCCATCAGTGCGGGCACATTTATCAATGCAGCCAGACGTTCACTTTATAAGATTTAATATGGAAATACTGTACTTAAAAAGATTTATAGAAAAGCCTCTTCCCCCACTGTTCCCCGGTTTCTGTGTCATCCTACAGCAGATCAGCTCTCCCCGAGCTTCCAACTATCAACAGCTAATCCATAATAACTAGACTCGGTGGAGTTCACCCCACAGCCTGGGTGCCCCATGGAATCACAGAAACACAATTAGTAAGTGAGAAAGAAATGGAAAAGCCAAAGCCAATGCGGGAAAGATGGTGTCAGGATGTCAAAAGCACTGCGGGGAGCAGCAGAGGACCCCCACATGCTCAGGACGTTTGCGCCCTGAGAGACAGAGCCTGCGATCCACAGAGCCCTGCCCGGAGCAGCAGTCTTCGCCTGGTCCAGACGGGTCCAACCTATCTGCCTTCGTTTGCCTTCGCCCACATGATCCGGCACATTAGGAATTTCAGAACAGCTGTTTCAACGTGATTTTCGGTCTCAATGGGTGTATATGAGTCTCTCTGTCTTTCTGGGGTGTATACGTGGCAGGGGACTGTTTTCTCCTTCAAAATCCAATCTGCCTTTTCTGTAACTCCTAGACTCGCCCCCCCGCCAATGCCTCATCCATCTCTCCCTCTGCCCCATCTCTCTTTCTCTCCATCATCCCATCTGCTACCTTTCTTGCCTTCCTGTGTGTGCCCTTCAGAGAGAGAGAGAGAGAGAGAGAGAGAGAGAGAGAGAGAGAGAGAGAGAGAGAACTAGCCCCGGTGCAACATGAAATACAACTAAAACTGCCAAGTATCTAAAAATCTATGAAGTATGTCTAGTGTTTCCCCAGGGCTGGGCCGACGGAGGAATGGGGAATGCCTGCTTAGTGGGCACCCAACTTCCTTTTGGGGTGCAAATGTAGTAAATGCCCCTGAATTATACACTTTAAAATGGCGAATTTCATGTTATGCAAATTTTGTCAAGAAAAAATGTAAAAATCTCATGTGTGTGCGTGTGTGTGTGTGAAATGGATCTATAGTGCCAGGGAGAATAAACAAAACAAAACAAACTCGCCCAACAGAAATGGCTTTAGAATGCATCAAACTGGCTTTAAAACAAACAGGATTTTCTTCACAACACCACCACCGAAAACAGAAAAACCCATGCAATAGCTATAAACTCTTATTTCCTCCACAAGGACGTAACGTTGTGTGTCACGGTTTCTCTAGTAGCTCCCGGCACCCACCCTACAAGACGCAGCACCCATGTGGACGATACCCAAGCCAGCCAGTGGCCTGAGGAGACACTGGGAGATTGGCGGGTGGGACAGAGAGAAAGCAAGTATAAAACTACACTGGATTCTCAACGTAATTGGAACACTCAGAAGGCGTTAATTTATCAAGAGCATTTAAATGACAAAAAAAGATGATTTTAGAGTATTTCTTTTTGAGCTCAGCCATTGACGCTTAAAATGAGAACCAAATGCCACCTCCTCCAAACTCCTTGCTCCAGGGCCCTTCTGGCCCCCTCCCTCCCCCGCCTTGGAGAATATATTCTTGGCTCACTCACCAGACTGAAAAGAGACGCTGGACAGAGAGTTCTGGCTCAGCTAGCTACTCAAATTTCAGTTTCATGTTTTAAAACATAGCATTTTTTCCCCCCAGATAATCACATCATTTCACTGTCACTGTAAAAGTTATGTCTTTTGATTGTGGAAGGCAGAGAAGACATTTCAGAGCACGTAGGAAAACTATTAGACACATTCATAGTAATTTCAATACCTAAGGAATGATTCTTAATAACATCGAGTGCTTCTTTTTTGTGTTGGAATTTCAATCTTAGATGCAGATAAACATACCTATAAATAGCCCTTTAAAACAAAAATTGAATCGTAGTGCAAATAGTGGCGTATTATTTGTTTGTTGCTTTCCATTTACTAGTATCCCAGGAGCATTTTTCCATCTCATTAAACATTGTCCTAAGGCATCATTTATAATCACTCAAGGTCATTTCATCACATAAGTAAAGGAGCTGTAATTTGTTTTTCCAAATCCCTATGGCTGAACATTTAGGTTGTTTAATTTTTAGCACCATAAACAATGTAGCAATGACCATCCCTATACCCTGTAGTTAGACCCTTGTACAAAGGTAACCCCCCCCCATTCTCTCTCTCTCTCTCTCTCTCTCTCTCTCTCTCTCTCTCACACACACACACACACACACACACACACACAAACACACTCGAGATACACCGGAGTTTCTCAACCCGGGCACTGCTGACATTTGGAGCTGGAAATACTCTGATAAAGGGCCGTCCTGTGCTCTGTGGGATGTTTAGTAGCGTCCCTGGCCTCCACCCATTAGATGCCAGTTGTCCCCCAGTTTGGACAAGTAGAAATGTCTCCATCCTTTGTGTCATGTCCCCCGTTGAGACCCACTCTTACATAATAATGGAAGTGAATCTGAGTTAAATGAGATACAATGTTTCAGCACCTTTTCATACTTGACCTTCAAATGCAGGACTCTCTCCTCCCTGTGGGTGTCTACATCTGTTACACAGACCCTGTCCCCAAACACACACCTGTGTCCCTGTCCTTAAGACCTGTGTTCCTGATTCTCTTTGTGTCGCTAAGTGTGGATCCCTTGTGGTGGCTCCTTATTTGGCCTTCTTTCTGGACCGATGGCTTCCCCACAGCCGTGTTGCTGTCTCAGCTGAACTTTCCTCCCCCACTGGCCTCACTGGACAGGCCAGCCCCCTCCAGGTCACCTCGCTGCATCGGTGCCTGTCCTTTCAAAGTCTCCTTCCTGGCCTCTATCTTCCCCCTGTGGTGAGAAGGCTTACCTCTTAGGGGGATAATGGCAAGATATATTATCAGACTTTTGAAAAGCTTCTCTGCCGCCTTCCACAGTTTGAATGTTGGTCAGATACATATGGCAAATATCTGTGTTATTATCAGAGAAAATGGGGTTTTGGGAGGAGAGAGAAAAGGGAAGTAAACAGCAGTGAACTTGGAGAGAAAAGAGTGAGATGGAAGGAGTCTAGTTCCCTCAAACCAGGAGCATGTGAGGGGGCCACCAGACTACTGGAGGGGGGTGTATGCTGAGGGAGAGGTCCGTTAACACGTATCAGAGTCTGATGAGGTCTGCATTGTAAAACTCTAGCATAGAGATAAGCCACAGCTGAGATAAACCTACGTATTAAAAAGCTATATAGAGAAGTTTCCTTGTGATCAATGTGTTGATAAGTTTACCACAATCATTTTTTGTTCTCTAAAGCACCCCTGTTTCTTTCTGTACCAGCAGCATTCGTGGGGACGCTGGGTGGCAGGACCCACAGAACACAGTATTACTTCTGCATTATGCAAACTCTATTTGAGCCACCTCCGTGCTCATAACCATAGTAAATGTGTCAAAGATGCCAAGCTTCTTGTTAAAAAGTACGTTTCTTTCCTTCTAAAATGCATCCCCCTGACAACAAAATTCTGATTCGAAATTAATAACCCCCTTCATAGCAGGACATCCTTGAATAAAATCGCATGGCCCTTGGGTGTGCAAACAGTTTTGGACTTCCCTGCTACACTTTTCTCATTCACCACAATTTGCCAGTTTTTCCTGTTTCCAAATCAACAGTCGACAAAGGCCTCCAGGCGCCTTCTCCCGGGGAGAAGAGCTGGAGATGGAGCAGCAGAGATGTGAGCGGGCCCCCAACCCCTCCCTAAGGGAAGGACAGAATCCGAACCAATGCAATGGGGTGGCCAGGGGTTCCTGAAATTGCATCAGCAAACCTCGGGGCTTCTCCTGTGTATCCCCATGTTCATGTATCCCAGAGTTTGCTGACACCCAGGCTTCCTTTGATGGACTTACAAACTGGAGTAGAAGTTATGTTTTCTATTGCTTAGCAATTAGCCATTAAAGAACACAAAGACAGAAGCCATTCATATTCCAAGGCGTCATTGGAAGAGAGGCTCCTTCCATCCTCTAGCCTTGAGGCTTCAAGTGAATGTCCTTGAATGGGGGTCTAGACTTTTAAAATGACAACACTGTTTACTGATGAAGTGGTCTCTCCATCCCACACGGAAACCACTTGGAGCTTGCCAAATACGTCCCCTCCATTTCCTCCAACCTTCACCTCTTCAAATCTCTCTCTCTCTCTCTCTCTCTCTCTCTCTCTCTCTGTCTCTGTCTCTGTCTCTGTCTCTGTCTCTGTCTCTGTCTCTCCACAACCCACCCCCCCATAATATGGGTTCAAAGGCTGTCAACTGTGCAAATGAATGGCGATGGAATAAAATTAGTTGCCCAAAGTGGGTACCTCCTATGGACAAACTCCAATACACTAAAACTGAGAAAGGGGACGAACCCAGGCTGTGGCTGGCATTACCTACACCGAGAACCACCTTCAAGCTGCAAGCAAATTTTCCAACCTCACTCTTTTATCCAGATGCAGTTTTCACTCCCTCTTTAAACTTGAAACACTTCCAGCTTCACATCTCCTCAAAAGACTGCATGTTCTTTGTTCATCCTGGATTTGAAAACACTAATTCTTTAATTTACTTATTCTTATTGCAGAAAGAATACGTCCCCATCACAGAAAATGTTGAAAGCGTGAAAATGTATCAAGAAGGAGAAGAGAAAAAAAAGAAATCCCTCATAATCAAATCACCCGGAGGCAATCACTGTTACAAACTTCGCTGGATTTCCAATCTTTGCTACTATGCATTTTTAACGCATATGAGAAATTACTGTATATATGATTTTGCTGAAGACACGTTTCTGTTAAACTGATGAAGAGAAAGGGAATGAATCTTCCTGTTTACCAAGTGAACATAGTGAAAGCAGGGAGAAAAAGACAGTGAGGTTTTATGTGATTAATCTGAAATGAAGATTAAAATCACTGTGGGCTGCAAAACAAGGAAATTAAGTGATTGTCACAAACCACCTGAAACAGCTCAGTGGGGTCCATTAAGATTTTTAACAGCTCAGTGAAATCTACCATCTACCTGACAGCCCCGCAGGAGAGGGGTGGGGGGAAACTGCATCTTTACTTCATTCTGTCTGTGCAGTAAAACAAGCAAACTTTTTCCTGATTGATGCGCCGAGGAAGCTGAGCTGACCTCCACCTTCAATTAACTCAGTTTGAGACCATGCCTATAGCCGGCATCTTCATAATCTGAGCTATTAAGCGTTTTAAAGGCTCAACAAGGCAAAAGACTTGTGTGTGTGTGCTGTGTGCAAAACACGGTCCGTGGCTGGCAAGGGCCATGTCATCTAGGAAGAATGAGAATGCGGTGATACCTGGAGCTATCCCAGATGTACAGGTGTGCGCTCTGCTACCACAGCCCGTGGGCAAGCATCAATCTGAACGTTTGCTGAAATGACCATGGCACGGGACCCACGTTTGCTTCATATTTTCCCAGGGCTGCCGTGCTCAGGAATTGGCTCCAGGAACTTGGTAGAAATGCATGTACATTAACTCTTGCTTCTTTCCCTTCCTCATTTTTTTTTCCCTGGCCCTTTCCTTGTCCCCCATCCCTTCAATATTTATTGAGTAGCCACTCTGTGGAGGCATGGGTGGGTGACAGAGAAGCAAGGATGAACGGAGTTCTGGGTTTAAGGAGCTCGTACAGAGGGGGGGCTTGTACGTCCAGAAGTAATGTTTACTCAGGGAGGCGATGAGTAGCAATAATTTATTGATAATACCAAACCAAACACCTGGGAAGTGCAGGGAAATCATGGAATGCTTCAAGAAGGAGGCAACATTTGTGTTGGTTCTTGTAAAAGAAGTCAAAGCTTGTGGCCGAGATTAGAAAATTGAAGGTTTAGAAAAAAGTTTAGAAAATTTAAGAAAAATCACCGTGGGTTGAAGGGGAATGACTGTGTCATTGAACGGTAACCCTGGGTGTGGAATGGATGAATGGCGTGGAGAGAAAGGGCCACAGTGAAAGGTCTTGCAAATGGTCTTTGGTTCTGGGAGAGGAAGAGTCTAGGCCCGTCCTCTTCTTCCAAAATCACTTTTCTTCTAGTTCCCGCAACTGCAACGCAATGGTTTTTCCACATAGAGATCCTTCCTGATTTCCAGGTAATATGCAAGGACAAATCCCCAATGAGGGAAAGGTTATCAAGTATTCAGAGAGACGACTGACTGTCCAAAAGCATAAATGATGTGACGACTATGTCCCCATTGGATAACATCGTAATGGGCTCACAATTCTCTCCCTACTTTATGGCCCCCAGATTTTTAGATACCTCCTCCCAAAGAGCAGCCCCTGTTTCCTCAGCCCAGGAAGTCTCTTTAACAGTAACTACTCTTTCTCTGTTACTGTGGTGAGAACGGTGTAACAAAGTGGCAAAAAAGCTGACTGCCTGGTTTATATCCAGACTCAGCCCTCACTAGCTACATTTGGGTCTGTTATTTCATCTCTTGGGGCCTCCATGACCCATCTGTAAAATGAAGAAAATAAAAGTGTTTCTCCCATGAGATTAAATGGCATGACGCATAAAAATGCCCAGTCTCTGTACGTGTTAGTTATTATTATTCCCCAGTAATAGGAGGAATAAGCCTAAGCAAGTCCTTTGTGTCCAGTTTTATTTGTTTTTGACCTTGGCCTGTGGTCCCTATTTAACCTTGATGGTTCATTCATTCGTTCATTCATTCATTCATTCATTCATTCGGCAGGTATTTTATGAGCATGTCCTAAAGGTTTAGGTATTACTGATAAAACTGTCCAAAGGTGAAAACACAGCTCTTGTCATCAATAAACTTTTATTTTCCATGTGTTTATCATCAACCTAAAGAAAATAGCAAGGAAGGAGACTAAAACCATCCCCTCTCTTTATGAAACAGTCAAATAAACAGACTGATGTTTGGCTAACTGGACCGCTTCTTCGATCAAGTGTAAGGAGAGAATCGTAGAGAGGCCAGGCAGAAAGAGAACGGGAGAAGAAACTTGCACAATGACTCTGGAGTCAGAAGGAGAATGATTTGCAGAAATTGAAGCTGAGGGCATCATCGAAGCCATCGTCCTAACCTAAGCAGAGATCCTGCTGGGAATCCATCACCACTTCCTCCGTCGCAGCCAAAAAGACCGGGGAGACTGACTTGGTCTCTAAATCAGCCTTTAGCAGTGAGCACTGCCTTCTGTTCGTTTCCTGCGTGTGTGTTATAAGGAATTTGAGAATGATGACATCATTGGGCATTGACATGCGGCAGTCAGAGCACCCGGTCACCCAGGAGAGCCGAGGGTTTCAGACGCAGCACGTCTCTCCCAGTTGTTCCTTTAAAAGCACCCAGTTTTCACTTTAGGATTTTCACCTCCGTACACCGCCTGTGCAACCCCTCTTTCACAAGACGTCTCTAGACAACTCTTTCTTGTCTATTTTGGAGTTTTGTCCTCTCTTCCTCATTGGTAATACAATTTTTTTCAGAAAAAAAAAAAAAGGGAAAAAAAGAGAAGGAAAGAAGCAATGCCATAAGTAAGGAGGGAAAAAAGGAAGGAAGGAAGGAGGTCAGGAATGAGAAGAAAAGTCCCCCTAAACACGTGCCCACAGAGAAGCGCCTGGTTTCGAGGATAATTTAAGCATGGATGGCTAGATTATCAGACGCTTGAGCTCTACAAACTGCTGGGTGATCTTACCAGCTCAGTCAAATGAAGTACTTGCCGGGGCTGTGTTTGGAAGACGAGACAGGCTGAGAAAATAAATAGCCTGATGGAAAATTACAGACGAGCTGCTTCTCCTTTGCATAAATGAGAAACTCACTCGGTTTGGTTCTGAGGACTTTGCTCCACGTTGTTCTAAACAGTAGAGGCAGCTTCTGTTGTCTGGTTCCAAGACAATACATATTCATGCCGGTGAATTACTACTAGCTGATGGCCCAATATTGGGCACACCTGTTGTGGCCCGTTCTCTAAAATAGCAGTGACAGTTTAGGATGACAACGCTGGCAGGTGTTAACAATGGGATATTGTGACAAGCGCAAGGAAACAACAAACTTCACGTTCCTGATTAAACCAAGGTCCCCCAAGTGAGCCCATCTCACCTGGCACTCATCTTCAAAAATGTTTCTCATTTTTCAAAGCCATGGAGACTTTGAAGGGCCTACATTAGCTGTCCGAGCAGCTATTCACATTTTTTCATTCATGTATCTCCCAGTACTCTGTGATTGGAGGGGTTACAAAATTGAGCCCTGGAGCCAGGCTCTCTGCTGTGAAAGCCTTGCTGTACCATCTGAGCTGTTTGTGCTTGGGCATGTCACTTAAGCCACCTGGCTTTTTGTGCTTTTATAAAATGAGGTCACACACTTGTCACCCTTCACAGCAGGGCTTCTCAACCTCAAGACTACTGACGTTTGGGGCCAGATCGTTGATTGCAGTGGGGGCTTCCCCTGTGCGTGTCACCCCCTCTGACCTGCCCCCTGGGTGCCAGTAGCAGCCACTCACCCCCTACCATTTTGTGACAACCAAAACCATCTCAGGCTAGACCATCCCAATGTCCCCTAAGAACAAAATCACCCCTGGATGAGAGCCCCTGCTTTACAGAGTGGTGCTGAAGGCAGAAGGCATTACATCTGCAGCACCTGGCACACCACAAGCCCTCACTGGGGACAGCGGTTACTATTCGCAATCCATGGGGCTGGACAGCGGGGTGGGACGTGAGTCGGGATCCAATGAGACGTTTCCCCTTAAGCAGCTTCCACAGTCCTTACTTCTGTTCTTTGCACGTGTCACTCCCAGGCATTATTTGTTTAGGTGTTTACTTGTTAATATCCGTCTCCCTCCCACAAGCACGTAAGACTGATGGGAGAACCTCCGTGGCCATGTGTGCTGCCATAATCCCCACAACCAGGGCACAGCCCAGAACACAGCAGACGCTCCGCAGACATTTGCGGGAATGGACGTTATTTATTCCACACCCATAATTCCAAAGGGGGACCTAGGAAACTATATACGTCTGTGTGTATATGCACATCTATGTATATTTGTATATGTATATACTGTGGGTGCCTAAAAAATGTATACACGTGACTTGTATTCATCTTTGTTATCGGTATATACTGAGTATTACAATTTTAATACAGTTTTTTTCCTTTCTTAAAATATGTATACATTTTTTGGCGCCCTCAGGATGTATGTATTTATACATATACAGTACATACGTTACATGTACAAGTGCCTTAGGTGATTCACAAATTCATGCCGATACTAGAAATACTATCTTCAGCCACCTCTCTATGGTTTTTTTTTTTTTTTTTTATCAGAAGCTTCACAAAAGGAATATGCAATCATCTTTGCCCGCTTAAAAAGCCTTCCACTGTGAGGGAAGCCTTCATCTTCAAAGTGTAGGTTTGATCTTCGGAAACAGTCCTTGGGAATGACAGCTAACTGAGCATTCATTCTGCCAAACACTCTTTATTAAAAATAAGTGGCATTGTCCGGTGGCTCAGGTGGTTGGAGCTCCATGCTCCTAACTCCGAAGGCTGCCGGTTCGATTCCCACATGGGCCAGTGGGCTCTCAACCACAAGGTTGCCAGTTCAATTCCTCGAGTCCCGCAAGGGATGGTGGGCTCTGCCCCCTGCAACTAAGATTGAACACGGCACCTTGAGCTGAGCTGCCGCTGAGCTCCCGGATGGCTCAGTTGGTTGGAGCACGTCCTCTCAACCACAAGGTTGCCAGTTCGACTCCTGCAAGGGATGGTGGGCTGTGCCCCCTGCAACTAGAAAATGGCAACTGGACCTGGAGCTGAGCTGCACCCTCCACAACTAAGACTGAAAGGACAACAACTTGAAGCTGAACGGCACCCTTCACAACTAAGATTGAAAGGACAACAACTTGACTTGGAAAAAAAGTCCTGAAGTACACACTGTTCCCCAATAAAGTCCTGTTAAAAAAAAAAAAAAAAGTGGCATTGGTGTTTAATAGGGTAATTTTTGCATGCCAATTGTCATTTCTAAACTAGTCAGTGCTTGACCGAGAAATGTCCCATGTTCTTTTTACCTACTGTTAACATACTTTGAAAAAAGAAAAAAAAATGTTTTTCCCTTCCAGGAAAGTCATAGGTCAATTTCCGAACAACAACAAATTCTGAATAATGTGATTTGGTGTGATTTTTCTCAATAATTTTGAAGTTTCTGATTCCATGATGATTTTTTTCTTTTAAAATTACCAGATATTCACAATCCCGCTTGCGCTAGCACCCTGCAAACCACCCTAATGCCAGACTGGCTCTCCATTCACTCAGGAAAGACCGAGAGGCCAACGTGTACACAAGGTGGGCGCCCATTTCTGGGCCCTGCTCAATGACTCAGATCACGTGAGGTCCTGAGGCCTCTAAATCGGGGATGGCGTGCCCACTAGCATGAAGTCAGTAGTGTCTGGGGCCAGCATTTCCTTCTAAAAAGAAAGAAATTACATCACATCGAAGTAACTCTGAGACCTCTGTCCCTAGTATATTGTAGGTGAGTCCCGGGTCGCAAAGCAAAATGTGTTTTCTGACTATGGGTCACAGTGAAAACCAGTTTCAAAGATGGTGCTGAAAGTTTCCATTTGAAACTCAGATCTGATAAACAGAGTGGAAAGACAATTTGTATAGGGTGGTGATGCAAAGGTTCATGGGCGTCCGTGCATATTGTGAATGGAACAAATGGGCAGCCTCCACCGACCACAGGTGACCTCAGGACATCTTTTTCAAGGCAAACAAGGAGGACTGAGGTCCAGGAGGTCGCCTGAGGGAATCTACAAGTACATCATTTCCCCAAGAAGAGCTTATGAAAACTTTCCATGCTAGTTCCCAATAAACACGTTTTCTCTGTTCTTGGGGATTTATCCTCTTTTCATTAAGAGGCACAGTTTTAACCTGTAGAATATAGAAACTGCCTAGTATTGAGCCATTGCGATGGGGCTTATTCTTATTTTACTAAGAAAAGATTGTAATCACTACATTTAAAAAATTGATCAAGACTTATTTCTTACAACCAATTGCTTATTTTATGTAAAGGAACATAACTTTCAATAATAACAGTTGACAGCACATAGTAGGCTCGCCTCCTCAAAGGTGACAGAATGGAGGACAATTTTCATTTTCTCTTTTTTGACTCATAAATAGCATCCCTACCCATTATTGATCCACTTTCAAATTGAATTAATGGTTCTGGTAATCATTGCATAACGTCTATGGCCATAGGAAAAAAGCAGTCTGCATGTAGATAGTAGAGAATTTTAATATTTATGAAGTTCAAAGTTTTCTATAAATAAATTCAGAAATTACCACATCTAAAATAGTGATGGATGACAGCCGAATAATTAATAAGCAAAGGCATGGGTTCACTGGGAACACACAAAACAGATGTCATAAACATATACAGTGCCACTTTGATCAAGCCGCCCACGTAAGGCGGCTCCTTTCTCAGGGAGGGTCACCTCTGGACATGAGGCTATCGTGAAAGAAGCAGCACTTTGCTTGGACCTCAGAACTGCTATCATTGCTGATAATAATTATTAGGTATCACAGAGCAGTTTGCGTACTCGGGGGCCCTCATCCCCTACTGTCTCTTTTCACCCTGCGGCGTTCCTGATTGGTTGTTGGAGCAGGTATCATTAAACCAAGGAGCCAATAGGGCAGGTCACCCAAAGTGCAGTGGATTCTGACTCTCTGGGTTCCTACCCTCACTCATCTATTCATTTGCTGTGTGACACTGGTACCCATCATGCTGGCTCTGGTACTATGGGTGTCTCCAAGCGGCGTAATGTCCATCACCGCGAGCCTGCTGCCTGCAGAACAAACCTACCTCTGGTAAGAGAAAGCCAACAGGTTGGCTGTTGAAAGTCAGGGAGGGGCACACTGAAGAGAGAGCGTGAGGAGACACGGATGGGTATGGTGCATCAGGGTGGGCCCCTAGACAGCTTCAGGATGGGGGCTGGTCTCCAGAGAAAAACAACCATGTGATCAGAAGGATGGAACTTTGGGCCATCCTAACCTCTGGGGCAAGACGGAGGGCTGGAGACGAAGTTCAATTACATGGCCAATGATGTAAGCAACCACCCCTACATAATGAAACCCCAATACAAACTCTGGGTACCGCAGCTCAGTAGAGCTTCCGAACTGGTCAACATCTGGATGGACCGGGGAGACTGACCCATCCACCCAACGGAGACAGAAGCTGCTGTGCTTGGGACTTTCCCAGTCTCCATCCTGTGGTCCTTTCACCTGGCTGTGTGATATCATGTATAATAAAACTTTTACAATAAAAGTATAGCATCCCCCTGAGTTCTATGAGTTGTTTTAGGAAAGTATGGAACCAGAAGGCAGAGTGGTAAGAGGTCCTGATTTGTAGCCAGCCTGGCAGAAGTGTGGGGGTTGGGGACACTCTAGACTCGTGGCTGGTGGGTGAAGTGGGGTCATTCTCGTGCAAGACATTGCTCTTCCCTTGTGGGATCTGTGCTGAGTCCAGAGAGCTGCTTATCAGAAATGAGTGGAATTTCAGGAGTCCCAGCTGGTGTCAGAGCGTGGGTCTCAGAGCAGGGGCCACTGGTGGCTCCCGATGTCCCTTATGAGTCATGGTTTCCTTGTCTGTCTGTCAAAACGGGAATGACTGTAACATCAATGCTTATTCTCGAGTTACTAAGCAGGGATTGTTCCAATCATATACGGTAAACCCACAGCTGGCCCGTAAACACTCAGTTCTTTAGCCCTATCCGTCCCCAATTATGAGGACCGAGGCTCAGAGAATCTAAGTCACATATGTGGAATGTGGTGGAACATGGCAGAACATGCGGCCAGCTCCCAGGACTGGTCGGTTTCTGCTCCCACAGTCTGTCTCTCCTGCCTACAGAGCTCATTGCATTGCTCCCCACAGCACTTTCTAGAAAGGCACTAGAAGTTAACACCAGGTCCATCTGAATAGACACGTGATCCGACAGGCGTCCCCCAGAGGCAGCAGCACCCTTGTTACTTCCACGTGCTTTGGTTTTAACGGCAGTCCCTGCACAAGGGCTTCAAAGTGATAAAACCTTGGGTCCAAGTTATATCAGCACACCCCAAGGGGAAGGCTGGCTTTGTATGACTTATTTTCTTGTGCCTGTAAAAGCATATGTACGTGCATCAACACACACACACACACACACACACACACACACACACACAGCGTCATACGACGCTTAAAACTCTAAATTGAAGTAAAAAGAAAGTTGCCCATTGCATGATCCCCAAACAAACCCTAGGAAAGTGGCATGGCTCTGGAACAAAGGCATTTTCCCACAAGCGGGGCTTGCATTCTGACCCTTACCTTGTGGGGGACACACGAGAATGGGAAGGCAGGTACAGCGGCCAGCCTCTGGCAGGGGCTGATTTGAGATGCTTTGCAGGTACCCCTGCCTTGTTTTTCTGAACAGGATCAAATCCTAAGATTTTAAACCCAAACTCTCCAAGAGCACAGCCACAAGACTCTTCAAGGACAAAGTGATTATCTCAGATCTGCAGAAACGGAACAATGTACGAAACAGCTTTGGGAAGGGAAGGGTCGCCTGTGGAATTTGATTTCCCCTCAGCATCTAAAGAATATAAATGTCTTGCCAGCTTAAGACAGTGGTTTGTAGCTGGATAAATTCTAGCTGAAGTCTTTCCCTCCCTTCTCTGAAACAATTGCTTGGGGTCGAAAGTATTTTTTTCATTCAAATTCTTTCTTTCTTTTTTTTTTTTTTTTTAAGTTTCACACGGTGTTTTAAGATGTGCGTCTTAGCTTTAAAAAGAACACCTTTTTATTGAGGTAAAACAGATCTCCTGAAAAATGCACAGGTGACCAGCCTGGTTTCATTAGCCCTCATGCACATCTTAATTTTCAAACAGAAAATCAATTTCAGGTTTTCCAGTTTGAAAGTGTTTGCTGAGGTTTATATTTGTCACCAAACATTCGTAGTTGAAAACGTACATGGGAGATACCTGAGAATACATTCATTTAGTCAAATCACAAGTGCCGATGGAGCGTCAATACGTGCCAGGCTGTGAGTATGCCCCAGTGCACAAAACGGAAAACGTCCCTCCCTTCTGTATGCCTGCAGATAGCGGGCAAGAAATGATACCAAAAGGGAAAACTAATACACAAATGTGTGTAATGATTAACTGTGGTAAGAGCTACAAAGGAAACCTACAGGGTGTGGTGTCCAAGAATGGCAGCAGGATGGCCCCCATTTAGGGTGGCGTCAATTAAACCGCAAGCACCACGCACTGCCATTTTCCTAAGTATACCTGTCTCTTCACTTAACTGAGACTTCAGTCTCCCCAACACCATGTCCTTGCGTCGTGGGGACCTGCTGAAGCCACAACATAGGCTGTGCTTGTAAATCTCTGAGAGGAAAGAGAAACTAGCTGAGAGACCCAAGCACGGTGTATCATTCATGGAGACTCTCGTGAACAGACTGAAAGTATGTTTATTCCATTTAAAATGCTCGGGAAGGTAGAAGTGTCTGCCTGCCACACGGGATGGGAGAGAAAAGGGCCTGGTCTGGGGAGAGGGGAGCCAGGAGCCCCTGACCGTGTATTAAAAAGTACTAACAATGAGGTCCGGGATATGAAATACTAAATGAAACACAGCCTGCTATGTAATGCAAAGTGCCCCCTTATTCCTTATGGGGAATTTGTGAAGGGACCCCCTTTTTTCAAGCTCAAACAACAGTGCTTTTGACAACGAAGTGCTTTTGTTTGAAGGATCTGTTCACAAAAGCCACCCACGATATGGGCCGCATACATTGCACAAGGATTAGTGACTAAGCGTTGATTTCCTGTGTGTCCCCCGATGGTCTCTGCTGAGATGAGAATGGTATTTTGATCTGGTACTTTTCCTCATAGCAGTTACCATAACTGCCATTCATTCAAGATATGTTTGTTCAATGGAGTCCCTCCTGAGGGCTAAGTCCAAACCGTGAAGACTCTTTATAGCTGTATTCACATTTCTTAGGGTGGAATATAGTTAGTTTTCTCTCTCTCTCTCTCTCTCTCTCTCTCTCTCTCTCTCTCCTTTCTTTGTCTCTGTCTAGGTACAGGCATAGATAATACATAAAAACAAAGACAAACATATAGGTATAAGTATAGGTAGAGATACAAGCATAGACAGAGCCATAGAGATACAGCCAGAGACAGATACAAAGACATAGATTAGATACAGACATAGATAAAAATTTGGCTGTAGAGAAGATACAGATATGGACACAGAAAAAAGTTAGGTCCAGAAGTAAAGCTATAGGTATAGACAAGCGTACAGACATAGAGATATAGATGTATAGACATACAGGGAGAGAGAGATAGCTAGAGACAGAGACATAGATGGGTAATACAGATGTTTGCTAAGCAAATGGATGACTCCTGACAATTACGCTCAGATACTGACCTCCATCTCCCCTTGTCTCTGACATCCAATCATAACACGTGATTTGTGGAACACTCATCATATTCCAAACGTCTCTCCAAATAGCTTCCCTTCGTTGGACCTCAGCAACCCTGTGAGGTCAGCAGCCCGGGCAGGCAACACCAGCCCCGTCCCAGAGACAAGCAGCACGGGTTGTCTTCCCCACATACACAGGACCAGTGAGTGGTTCAACCATTAGATAAACATGCAGTCATGAATTTCAACTCACAGTCCTGTTCTCTTTTCCTAACGGCACTTTTAACATAAATGTTTAACATAAATTTCCTGAAATTCGAGTGTCCCAGTTCTGAATGGCTCCTGACATCACATGGCCTCCCAAACACCCGTTAGGGCAACATGTGCTCAGAACTCAGTGTGTCACAGAACTGTCAATCCACACCATCATTTTCAGACCCATCCATGCCCTGGCTTAGGAGAGGACCTGGACGAGCTCTTCAAAATTCTATTATCGTGGAGGTGCCAAATATCAAGAATGTGCTTTAAAAGAAAACAAAACACAAAACTCTCAATTCCCTAAAATAGCTCAGCAAATGGAGAAAAGACATGCAATTGACCTCCAATGACCACATAACCCCAACAGTATTATGCTTTCCCCTTCTGTGGAAAGAATCCATGTTTTCCCATATTTAATAGCAAATAATGCCACAGCGTTAATGACTTCCATATTGGTCTAAATGTTATGTTCCTCTGGCGGAGTGTCACCATGCAGACTCAGCTCCCAGATGTGTCTACAGTCTGCTCTGCAGGCAGAAGCCACTCCAGGTTTATGATCTGAAGGAGCAACTGCAGTGAAAGCCCACAGATCCCAGGGGACAGGAGGCTGTAGAGAACTCATGGGTGTTGCCTTGGCGAAGAGAATCTGAGGTCCTCTGAGAAATGCTGGGAGGGCTGGGCAGCCTATTGCATTAAAAAGTCTGAGCCTGGCTGGAGCCAGCTTACAAAATGCATGGGCTTCAGCACATGTGTTAGTGAAACGTCCACACTACACCACGACAGGAAGGCAGCACCAGCGGGAAGGGAGAGGACGTGTTTCTCCCGTAAGGGCTGGAACCGCGGGTCCCCTGGTTTCCACTTCCCTGCGCATGGGCTTTGGGCACCCCAGGCAGGAAGAGCCGTGGGCATTTGTGGCACATCGTCCTTGCGCAACTTTCAATTTTAGTCTGCGGAAAGTAGGTTCAACCACTACCATTACAGCAAAAGCAGCTGGCCTAGCCAGTATTGGATATGAGTTCTAGCCATCATTATTGAAGAAACAGATCCTTGTAACGACCCTGCAGAGCGTCTAGAAGACTGGCCCATGAACAAAGCAGCCGGATCCCAAATCAATGACTTGCTCTTCTGGGGCACGGCAGGCGGCCTTTTAGAGGAGCCCACCCCTTGGACCCTAGTGTTAGACATTCCTACTATGCATTTCCAGTTCTCCTCTTTCTTCCCTTTCTGGTCACAGGAAACTTGAGCCCGTGACCCCCTACGTTAGGGAGGGCCATGTGCCTACTTCTGACCAACGACTTGCACCAGCAGGCCAAAGCCCGGGAAGCTGGTGCATGGTTCTCCGTGTTTTCTTCCCCAACACAAAGGGCATACTGTTTTCCAGATGACGTAGCTACAAGAGGGTGGAGTATCCACAGCTGAGTCCCTGAGTCACTATTTGGAGCAGAGCCTTGCCCTTCCACACCAGACATATAAGCACGTGGTCATATGAAGCTACTGAGATTTGGGAGTCAGTCTGTTATGGCAGCATAACGATCAGGAATGATGACTCTCCAAGTCCTAATCTCCAGAGAATTCATGACCTGTCCTCAGAACACCCGCAAAATACTGTGAAAACCCAGCCATCTACCCTTGTATGACCAGGTAACAGACACATCAGAGGCATCTCAGTGGGATTTTTAAAAATGATAAGCATTTCTGGGTTATAGAGTAGACTGCAAAACTTACACTGTTTTAGAGTCAACATGAAGTACGTCACGCACAGAAAGCCTCTTACTCATTCCGTTTGGCAGCATAAATATTTAGCAGTTAAGTTATGCCTGGACTTAGGACTCTTGCTGTAGAATTAGCTGGAGGTTATAAAGTGAGATTTGGGATGGAGAAGGCTCCTGGGGGGACCTGTGCCAATTCCAAATTCCCTTCAACCTCGGACAGCTGGGCTTCTCCCTCAGTTGGCCGGGCTTCTCCCTTCCACCACAGGAAGCATGGGGGGGGGAGGGACGTTCCGGAAGCTCTAACCTGACAGTTACCCTCCAACCTGCTGTCAGCTTCTGCTGGAAAGTCTTCTTCTCTGTGCTAGTGTGAACTTCTCAGAGGGCAGGAAAGAACCCGAGCTCAGGAAAGAACTTGGGGAAAGATGCAGTGACCGACCATCCCAGTTTGGCGGGCCCTCCACCAGTTTTATCACTTGAAAGTCCCCCATCCCTAAACACCTGACGGTCCCAAGCAAACTGGGATCCTGGCTTGCCATAGAAATGGGAAGGACCAGGGTCCAGGACAATAAACCATTCTGGCATGGAATGGTACACCATGGAAAGGCACGTACACAGCCCTGTTTTAGAGCCAAGCTGCGTTGGGAGAAAACTAAGTGTCTTAGGCAGCCCGGGCTGCCATGACATAACACCACAGGCTGGGTGGCTTAAGCAACAGAAATCTTATTTTCTCACAGTTCTAGAGGATGGAGGTCTGAGAGCAGCCTGGGCAGGTTCTGGAGAGAGCTGTTTCCCTGGCTTGCAGATGACGACCTTCACGCTGTGTCCTCACATAATGGACAAAAAGATCTCTCTCTCTTTCTCTCTCTCTCTTTCCTGTCATAAGGTCCCGCCCGTATGACCTCATTTAATCTTAATTAGCCACTAAAAGTCCTATCTCCAACAAATACAGTCACATTGGGGGTTAGGGCTTCAACATAGGAATTGGGAAGTGGGGTCACGATTCAGGTCACAGCATGAACACGGAGTCCTGTCTCCCCATCACTTCTGAGTCCCCCAATAAACATAAGAGATCCAATCACTAGAAATCCGTCTAGCTCATCAGAATGTCTCCTATAAGATGGAGGTAGATCAGCAAAAGCAAGACACTCCTCGTTGCTTGTGGTCATAATACGTGGGTGACAGGTCTGGTTTTGCTAATAAGAGTAAACTGAGGAAGTGCTTCTCAGCCTTTTTACTGTGCTTCAGAATTAACTGGGTATCTTGCTAACAGGCCGATTCCAATTCCATGGGTCTGAACCGGGGCTGCCGTTGTGCATTTCGAACACTCTCCCAGGTGAGGCTGAGGCGTCTTATCCAGCATCTGTCGTAAAAGACCTAACATCTGCAGCCCTGCTCCCGACCCCAGTATGAAGGCTTCAGACACTCCCATCTCTCTATCACCTGAAGCCTCTGCGCCATAAATAAAATAAACAAATCAGCACACAAGCACATAAACAGACACAATTGAGAAGACAGGGGTTGACCATTTCCAAGTGCCATAATCCCCACAAGCCATGTCTACTGACGCTTTCATTCGCTTTCTCTGTGTTCCAGCTCACAGCTTCAACCACAATGACACCTCGCTACACTGACACGCTTCCACATGTGCATACCTTAGGTTCTAGAATTCATAGGCAGGAATTGGTTACAATCTCAGCGGAAGGCAGAAACCCAAGAAACAATAATAGTCAATATTGAAAATGTGCATACATCTGCAAATTAATTTGACATATTATTCAAATCTTGCTTTTCGACTGCATAGAAGCTATCCATAATTAAAGGGTGTGTATGTGTGTGTGGGGGGGTGTATTGTGTAGATGGCGGGGAGAGTAGGCAGACGATAGCAGCCCAGTATAAATGCGTAGGTCAAGAACAAAGTGAAAACTACTAAGCAGCAAACAGTACTTAGCCTTCATTTGGGTAGCATTTGGAGAAAAAGACTGTATTTATTATTTCAACCATCCCTCAGTAGGTAGAGACTGAATTCCAATAAACGTGCACTAAACAAATATAGACAGAAAAGAAAGCAGAGAGCAACCCTGTTTGTTTGTTTTTGTTTTGTTTGGGAAAGAACCAATCTAAATGTCCACATGCATTGCATTTGTTCCTACTACATGATACCACAGCACGAGGTTCACTCATCAGCCATGGGCTTCCCTCAAGGGAAGTGTCCTAAGCTTCTTCTGCCTCAGTGACCAGTGGGTGGGGTAAATGGCAGAGTCCTTCCTAAATTCCCAGCTTAACTTTGGTTAAGGAGTGTACTCAAGCAGTAGATGAACTCAACGAGTATTTGTGGAATGAATGAATGAATGAATGAATGAACAGACAAACGAATGGTTTCTTCTGGAGAGGACTCAGAAGTAAATGCTTTTTTCTGTTGTCTTCTCTCTTCCCACCTTTCTCCCTTGCCCCAGAATTAGGCTAGGGCGTAGTGGATGGGGACGGAGGCACATTTCTACAGTTAGCTAGGCTAGTTCAGCCACAACCAGATAGATCTTAACCTCTCTCTGTTTTTCTTCTCATCAGTAAAACAGGAACAATCACATCTCCATTATAAATACAAAATGGATCTTATAAGCATAACAGATGATCAAGAATGATCCTTTCCACTTGACATTCAATACTATTTTATATTAGTTTCAGGGGTACAACATAGCGGCTAGACATTTATATAATTTATGCAGTGATCCCCGCAAATAGTCCAGTATCCACATGGTACTTTACATAGATGTCCACTGTAATTGAAAAAAAAAATTTTTTTAAAGGGGGGAGAGTGAAGGGGACTAAGAGGTCCAAATTTCCAGGTATAAAAAAATAAATCATGGGAATTAATGTACAGCATAGGGAATATAATCAATAATATTGTGATAGCATAGTACAGTGTCAGATGGTTGCTGGTCTTATGGTGATCACTTCTTTAGATACGTGAATGTTGAATAACCACGGTGTACCCCTGAAAATAATACACACACACACACACACGGTGATGAATGGTATTTAGAAACCAAGGTCTGGGTGATGGGTATTCTGATGGCTTTTGGTGTCTCACTGGTTCTAGGTCCTCTACACTTTTATAGCTATCAATATAAATGAATAAGTCTAAATTCTTACTGATAGCTCTAATTTCAATCCAATACCACCAGGTTCTATTAGATGTTTGGTTTTGTCTTTTATTTATTTTTGTTTAATCTTCTGTTTCCTTCCTTTTAATTTCCTTCTCTTTTTCTAGGTTCTTAATTTTCAATCATCATAACATTCAAAGCAATACACTTACAGCATTAATAGCTATACCTTCCCTCTGTGTTTTAGCTGCATCCCATCAGTTTTGCTATGTTGTCTTTCATTGTCATTCAGTTCAAACTAGAATTTCCCTTGCGATATCTTCTTTAATCCAAGGGTCATTTAGAGATGGGCTATTTCATTTCCGAAACATTGGGACTTTTCTAGATAGATTGTTATTATTGACTCCTAATTACGTTTTTGGAGGAAAATATATTTGATAGTATTTCAGCATTTGAAATGGTTTATCATTTGTTTATGCCCAAGATGTTGTCTATCCTGGGGACATATTTCACGTGCATTTGAAAAGGATATGCATTCTCTACAGTCATTGGATGTGCTATTCTACAAACATCATGAGGTTAAGCTGGAACTGCTGCTTCCATCTGTATCTTCCTGACTTTTTTTATCCGTATATGTCTGCTTCATTTCTTTGAAGCTCTGCTATTAAGAATAAACATGTATGATTGGTAGATATCCTTCATGACTTGATACTGTTCATTATGCAATGTCCGTTTATTTCTGGTAATACCCCTTATCTTGAAGGAGACTTATTTGATATTAATGTCACTGCTCAGGCTTTTCCTGAGCTTAATCTGTTTAGTATATATACTGAGGGTGCCCAAAAAAAATAATGGATACACATTTTAAGAAAGGAAAACTGTATTAAAATTGTTAGACTCAATAGACACTGATAACAAAAGATGGATACAAGTCACGTTTGACTTCTGCAATTACAGGAGGTGCTCAAAGTAGTTCCCATCAGTGTCCAGTCACTTCTGATTACGGTGAACTACTGCTTGAGCAACGTTGACGGAAGCGTTCAGTTGTATACATTTTTTTGGCACCCCTGGTATATATATTTTATGTCCTTTTATTTCAATACAGTTGGAGTGTTTGTGTTTTGTATTTAAAGAGCCAGCATACAGTTGTCTTTTAAAAAACAATGCAGTCTCAAACTTTTATTATTTTAATAATTATTTATATGTAGTATAGTTACTTATGTAGTATTGTTTATATGTAGTGTAGTTACATGTAATGTAGTTGAATTTAGGTTTATCATTTGCTTCTTATTTTCTACTTGTCCTTTATTTTTGTTGTGATTCCTCTGATTCCTCCATTTCAATTTTCTTTGGGGTTAACTGTTTCTGATGAGAAACTGACCATCATTGGTATTGTTACGCTCCTTGCAGGTAACACCTCTCTCTCTCTCTCTCTCTCTCTCTCTCTCTGACTGGTTTCAATATTTTTTTTTATCTTTTACTTTCTTCACTGTGACTACAATATGTAAATTAAAAATCACACTAAATGTGGTTTTCCTTGTATTAATCTTGCTTGAGGCTTCTTGAATTCCTTAAACTTGTTAACTTTGAAGTGCGTTCACCAAATTTGGGGAAATTTCAACTATTATTTACCCATCTTCTTTTTTTCCTCTTTCTGGAATTCTAACTATCTGTAGGCTATACCACTTAACATTGTCCCACAGGTTACTGGTCTTCTTTTAATAATTTAATCATTTTCTCTCTTCTTGGGATTGAATAATTTACATTAATTGATAGGAAATTCAACAATCTACTATGCGCCACTATCTCCATTCTGATGTTAAACCCACCCAGTGAAGCTTTCATTTCAAATATTTGATGTTTCATTCTAAACTTTTCATTTTTGTATGACTATGCGTTCCTTTAAATTCCTCCTCAAATGTATAATAGTTGTTTTAAAGCCCTTGTCTGTTATTTCCAACATCTGGGTCATGTCAGTAATAACTACCTTTTACTCATGATTATGGACTATGTTTTTGTATTTCCTTTCGCAGCTAAAATTTTTCCTTATTTATTCATTTTATTGACACAGAACACTAAATCTCTGAAAAAATAAGGAAAAGGCCCAAATAACCATGCCATAGCCACAAGACAGAAAATTATGGAGCCATTAAAACTATACTTAAAAGAATTGGGAATAACACGACCACAATTATAAAAACGCACGGATAAAAGGCAAAGAAGAAATATAACATAAATTAGAGTTTCCATTTGACATGAGGGAATTTGGCTGAATTTTTAAATTCTACTTGATTGGCATTTCCCACCATTTCTATGATAAAAATGCATTAGTTTAATCATCAGAATATTTTATTCTTTTGGACAAAAATTTTGTCTTTGTACTAATTCTGTGATCCTTAGGAAAGAGTTCCTTTCCACATGTTATCTAGACATCAGCGCATCCTTAAACTTTTCTGTTACAGTAGAATGATCAGAATCCTTTGCGTCAGAAGCTATCAATTAAAATGTTGCCCGTACCACTTACCTAACCAAATGACTATTGATTGGTCATTTAATTTCCCTGACTAGCACGTCTCTATGTGTATATCAGGGGCAATTAATACTATTTATCTGAGAAAAGACCAAATGTAACAAGAGTGAAACTGGTTTGAAACAGTGACATACTTGTACGTGCTAGTTATCTTGCTGTGATAACGAGTTATGAGATTTCTAAATGAATAGTTTCTTATTCCCATCCTGACCTTTCCACTAAGGACATCAGGCCTCTTTGGGGGGATCTTAGCTGAGCCATTTTGGTTTATAAGCATTTGGCGAACAACCAAATGACAGACGATTGGCAGAGAATTTTTTTTTTTTTTTGTACCTAGTTATTTACCCGAGAAAGTTACTTTGAAATATGTCTTAACTGCACATATTCTCCTGTTGTTCTCACTCTTTTGCATAATTTCTCATCCTTTCAGAATTACCCAAAAGCAATTTTCGCACTGCTATTTTTGGGGTGAATTTAGGGTTATTTGCAAGAAGCTATATTCTTTCCTCCCCACTCCCACCAGCAGTCAAGTGTCTATACTTCGTCAGCTCAGGAAGTCCTCTTTTGTTCACCCACATGGAGTCTTCCTTTAAAAACAAAATAATTTCCACTCAAAGCCTTTCATCTGTTGATCTCAGCACTTCAGAAACTAATTAATCTCCACAATATGCTTGGATCAGCATATCCCTTTAGTTTTCAGACGAGCAAACAAACAGTAGGAAAGTAAGCAGACTGCTCAAGGTCACACAAGGAGCTGACGTCTGAGCTGAATTTGAACTCAGAATCTCCTACTTTCTAGGCTGTGGATGGCAACACGAGTCTGCACACCACGCACTGCTGGGAGCATTTGATGTGCATTGTCATGCATGTTACATCTCGTGACGACAGGGAGTGACATTTGAGTACTGTCTTGTAAACAGGTTCCAAAATGGAGTGCTTTCCCGTGATTCTAGCTGGGACCCTAACAGGCTACTTTTCCTACTTTTTTCTTCCTTCCTTCCATATGGTGATCATAATTCCCAGTTTGCCTGGGACAGTTCCAGTGAAGCCAGTTTCCTGGCAGAGTTGTTGAAATTAACCCTCTTTAACTCTCAACAGTGCTCCAGTTAAAGCCTTACCCATAAAGCATCTGGACCACAGCATAACATGGTCAGTTGGATAAATGCAGCCATTTCCTTCCGCAGACCCAGGAAAGAGGACAGTATTGTGTGTCCAGAAAAACAGTGAGCAGAGATTATGTGGGATGGTAAGAAAGTAGAAGATGGAAAGACACACATGAAGGGAGGTTGGCAGACATGGTGAATTCTGAGAAAGCAGAGATTCCCCCGAGATTGAAAGGGAACCGGGAAGGGTTTGGGGATTTTGGTGGCTCCTCAAGGGTCTGGATACGTGGAGGTGAGTGTCGAGCATTAGTAAAGATCTCTCGTTCCAGGTGAAGCACAGAATTATCAGAGGTGACCCTTTACAAATGGACAGGACAGGTTTGACTAATGACCATCCACCCTTGTAACACCCATGAGGTCCCATAGACTAACAGACCGACCCTGTGTTCCAAGCTTCCCTAAGCCCCCCTGATGAATGTCTATAATATAAGGATGGTGGGCTATTCCCAGGCCCAGTAGTCAGCTGTGATCAAGTTTCTCAGAACTCTGATGACTGGATACTAGAAACCATTTATGGTGATTTTCTGTATCTACATATGATAGGGTAAAATTCAGACCAGCTCCACTCCTCAAAAAGCAAACAGCATTCGGCTGCAAATGATACGCACGACTAAAAAATCCCAAACATAGATTTCAAAGAAAGTATAGAGAAGTCCAAGGGCTCAATTTACTCTGCTGTCCCTACTTGATTGTGTCCCCGTCTACGGCCCAACAGCCTTTAAAGGCAGAAGGCGGCAGCTTGTACCTGAATAGGTGAGCATCTTGAAACCAGCAATAATGAAAGACTTGTGTTCATTGTCTGGCCATGGCGGAAGACGGTGGGTCAAGTGGTTTATCCCTCAGCTGGTGTTGCATCTGATAAAAATACACCGTGCCATGTAACTTCAATTGTGCATATGTTTACTAAACTGTAAATGATTAATTTATTATCCAATTTTCTTGTCAATTTGAGAGATGCTTTTTAATCTCTGCAAATGAAGGAGGGAATTTAACATACTGTCTAGCTCTCAAGGTTCCAATTTGGAGTGTCCCCAACTATTTATGGAACACTGTCTTCTCTTGAGTTGCTGTCTGCATCCCATTGGGGGCGGGGGGTCTATGAGTCCCCAGGGGAAGGAGTCATGCTGGAGCAAAGGGGATATTACCATATTCTATCAGGACCATATATTTTGCCCTTTCAACAGCACAGAATGTGATGAGATTTGGCTTTAGCTTTGTATCTTTATATTTACACAAATGGAAACAGTCATTGTTACTCGTGAGGTTCAAATGAACAATTTGTTACCTCTTGGTTTCTCAGTAAAACCATATCATTAGGTTGGTGCAAAAGTAATTGCTGTTGAAAAGGTTAAAAAAAAAAGAAAAAGAAAAAAAAAAAAAAACTGGAAAAACCGCAATGACTTTTGCACCAACCTACTATTATTACACTGTAGGATTCGATGTACTTAAGATACTCCGCTAGCCAGAAAACAATTATCTAGAAATACTGTGTAACTACTCTTCTGACAACACACACTTCTTTTGAAATACAATAAAAACAAAAGAAGACTCAGGGTCTCTTTTAAATTTGAAACACTTGCAAAACTTCTTCGACACAGGGAACCCTCCCTCCAAGGTCCGCTTTGGCCCACACATTCAGACGACAGTCTTTTCACAGACAACACACGGGCAGAGGCGAACCCCAACGCCCCACTCCAGACACAGGACAGACTCACTCTGGGCATCACGTTCCCTGACAACAGTGTGAAGTATTGAAGAGTTAGTTACAATCTGCCCTTCTCTTTATAGACCAGGAGGCTGAGCGCCTTCTCCACTTAGAACAAGCCTCCTTACTCTTCAAAAAAGTTTTACAGCCTGGGAGCAACCTCCCACGACTTCCGCTGAAAGCATTCTGCACTCTCTGTGCAGGGCTCTATAGCTTCTAATATATTTATTAGAGTCCATTGAAATGACTGCAACGTATATGTCTGTTTTCCCTGACTTAACTAGCAGTGTTTTGAGGATGGGAGAGGTGTATTCTTTGTTGTTCAAAAATCCAGGAATTCTCTCTCCTCGTCCCCTTCCCTCCCTGCCTACCCAGCTTCTCCAGTCCACAACTGCAGTCTGCCAACCTTACCCCAAACACACCTGCCCACAGGACTTCATTTCCATGGTTATCGTCTTCCATCTTGGCACTATAACCTCTCTCTGGGGCGATGATTTTTTTTTTCCCCTTCCACTTTCGCCCTCCTACCTTCCATGGGTTCATAACAGACCGCGTGATCTTTTAAAACTGTCAATCAAATCATGATCCTCCCCCCGCCCCTGTGGAAAAGGCCCAGTGCCTTTCCATGAAACCCAGAATAAAAACACACTTCTCGCAGGCTTGCCAACCCAACTTCAGTGGTTCCCCACCCAGGGAGATCTGGTCGAGCCTGGAGGGGACATCTGGCGACGTGTGGGAGCAGCACTGGGTGCCACAAGTGAAGGAGTGCCGGGTACACCTGGTGTCTGGTGGGCGGAAGGCAGGGGCTGCTGCTAAATACCACAGTGCCCAGGACGGGCCCACGACCAAGTAGAATCAGCCTCAAGTATCAGGAGTGGGCAGGCTGAGAAGCCCCGCTCCACGGGAACCACTGCCTGCTCACCTCTGCCGCCTCACCTCCTGCCGCCCTCCCTGTCAGCCCCTGAAAGCCAACCATACGGGCTCTTGCCTGGTTCCAGTCCCACTCCAGGCTTGTTCTGGGCTAACTGTTCTTGGGTTGAAATGCGTCCCCCTGATATGTCTATGTGCTTCCCCTTCACTGGGCATATCTCCGCTTAAAAGTTATCCTCCGCTTAAAAGTTATCTCTTTGTAAAAGCCGGCTTGTGTCACCCAAGCTGAAGGACCCACGCAGGCCCTTACTGTCACAGCAACTCATTCTAATCCCTAGTCTATTTTCATTTCATTTGACTCTTAATTTAAATCACAACCACCTGTGTCTTACGCACTTACTTATTTCAGTCACCCCGTAAACAGAAAGTTCTATGAGGGCAGAGACCTTCTCTGTTTTGTTCTCTTGTTTTGCTTCCAGAACCTAACACAGTGCCTGGCATATCTGAGCCATTCGATACATTTTTAAAGACTTAATGGCTGCATTAATAAATAGTTGGCTCCAAGTAAAACACGAGGTCCCTCTCCTGTCCCTCAGGTCAATATCATGACTCCAACTTCAGTCAAGTTCAGATTCGGGAGGGGGTGGGGGGGGGAAGATTGTGACTCTCCACCTCTGAGCCAGAAAATAATTAGAATGGTCCCTCTCAACAGCAAAGATCTGGCTTTCGGGGTCGGTAAACATATCTAATGCATGTGTACAAATAGGAACACCAATGTGCCACAGGCATGAAGTGCCAGAGCTTCTCATTACAGGCACGTACCACAGAGCCACCTGTCGGTCAGCAATGGGGGACCCCGACCGTTATAATGGAGCTGACACATTCCTATCGCCCAGCGGTGTAGCACAACGCATCGCTCACACACATGTCCGCGGTGATGCCGGTGGAAACACACCTACTGCACGTCAGTCAGTCGTATGAAAGCACAGCACATCCAATTATTGCAGTAGGCTCTACCATCTAGTTGAGCGTAAGTGATGTCCCCACAATGATGAAATCACCTCGTGACACATTTCTCAAAACGTACCTGTCATCAACCAGCACGTGACTGTCATGGGTCAGTGCCCCATGGAGAACAGACAGACCGTGCTCTCAGCTGGGGCTTTTCCCAAGCAT
The DNA here is from genome assembly GCF_036562045.2 of Rhinolophus sinicus. Classification (NCBI taxonomy): domain Eukaryota; kingdom Metazoa; phylum Chordata; class Mammalia; order Chiroptera; family Rhinolophidae; genus Rhinolophus; species Rhinolophus sinicus. The sequence continues at coordinate 11,323,032 of NC_133767.1, forward strand.
CCCTCAGTTCATGACCATGAGAATATAAAACTGCTGACCTCAGGCAGTTTAGCCCAATGACCCTTTTCTGGGCTTCCCAAAGAGGTGACGAGTCACCCACTGGCCACGTTTCGTCAGCAGGGCTGCATTCCTGCCGGAAATGCAGAGCTGGTGACTCAGATGGCAGGATACTCAGTTGACTGAGGAGCTACAATCCCAGGACCCCAAAGCCTGCGAGGGCAGCACCCATTTCCATCACAAACCTTACTCGTCCACAGCCTGATTTCTCCTGGGCGCAGCCTCACCACGCGGAGATCCTGTGCCTTCTTTGTTTGGCAGCTGTAACCTGAGCCGCATTTTTGAGTGGCGTGGACGTCATCGATTAGCACCGAGAAAAACCTAGCCCACCTTTACTTTTGTCATTCAGTTGTATACGCTTGTTAAAACACCACCCTCACACTGCAGCCCAGAGAGAGGAATCTAAGATCAAAACATCACAGGTTCTTAGAAGCATAATTGGACTAAGTGGGCCTTCATTTTAGAGTCATGGGAACCCAGCCACCGAGGGGCTGGAGGTGAAGAGCTCTAATATTTCAAAAACCAGGTGCTTGCTTTCATGATGATTCGCTTAATGGTCTCATTTTCTTGAGCTCTATCAAGGAAAAAGACACAGATGCAGTTTAATGATTGAAAAGTCTTTTAAGCAGCAAGCAGAGGACATGCGGTGGCAACCCAGTGGCGTACAGGCTGCCATGACAGCACACACGCCGTCTCCACACAGCCCTGTGCGCCTTTGTCTGCGGCCTTTACGACGCTCCCCTCTTCCCTGCCACTGCACACAGAACCAGAAAAGAATGGAGGAGGCAGCCCTTCATCTAACTCACTCAACTATGCACCTCCCGAGCATTCCCCCTGGCGACCTGAAAGTACTAATGAGCCCCCCGCAAAGGTGAAAACTCTCTGGTTGCACGTGGCAAGCAATGGAAAGCCAAGCTTGCTTAAAGAGAAAAAAAATAATAACAATAAAGGGGACATTTACTCGTTCAGGTCGCCAAATAGCTCAAGACATAGAGGAATTCAGGCTCAGCTGGATCCAGGGGCTTCTGAACGGTGTCACCGGGTGCCGGTTTTTCTCCGTTGCATGGTCCTGTGCCCCTCCATGCTTCCCAGGAAGGTGTGTTTCCTTCTGAGTTTCCACATGGTGCCAAGAGAGCTGCGAGCAGCGTCAGACTTACGTTCTCCCTAGTTCAAGTACATTTTCCTTTTTTAATCCTACAGACTTCATGTCCCCAGTTCCGTTGGGCGCACATGCTCAGCTTTGAGCCGTCACGATGATTCACTGTCTTGATGGGCCAGGAGTCAGTCACATGCTTCCTCCCCAAGACTCAGATGGCGGGAGCTCTAACAGAAGTTACAAGGACTGAGGGTGGTGGGGGACAGAGCCCTGCAGGAAAACCGGGTGCTCTCAGACCTCGTGGGAGTGAACTCTGGCCTACAGAACTGCCAGATGCCCACGACGCACTCCAGCAACAAACATACCTTAGTTGGAGGGAGGACAGAATCCCAAGGTCAGCAAGGTTAGTCATACAATCAGCGGGCAGCCTGAAACAGCTGAGGAATGCCTGGTCTTTTCTTCGTGTCACATAACCTTGAGCTGGTGGCTGTTTTATGAGTCTGTAAGCAGACTCGGCATCCCAAACATCTTGAGTTCAAGTTGATGGTCATGGCTTTATGGTTTAGGCCTCTCTCTTTAAAAGGTTTTTCTCCTAACCAAGTCCTCTTATCTGGGGCAGGTCTTCCCCGACAAGCAAGACTTGCATCTACCTCACAATCCAAGGTGTGTCAATAGAACTCCATCCAGCTGCACGGTGACAGCCCTGTGCCCGGGAGAACAGGCACATGGCACTGAGTGGCTTCTGCAACGGCACAGGGGAGGTGTGCCTCCCAATTTCTCTCACCATGTTGAATATCAGGGGTATGGATCCTTCCAGAAGGTGCGTGACATGATTAAGCTTGGACCTAAAAACCGATGGTTGAACGTAGAAGAACCCCTTATTCTCAAGACCAAGTGGCCCTCCTTCAAGATCATGAACCCTAAAAGGCTCCGACTTTGGTTGGTAACACCACCAGCAAGCCTTCCATCACTTCCCTGCGCAGTTCAAATAAAGGCTGAGTCCCTCTCCGAAAACCTACGTATGTGCCCCGTGATATGGTCCTGAGTACTTCCTGTATAATGGGGCAGATTGCTCGTCTTCGGGCAATCTTCCATCACCCTGAGCCCTCTCTCTGGACTCTTCAACCTCACAGAGTCTTTATTCTGCAGTTCCTCAGCCAATCCAAGATCTTTCCAGCTCTCTGCCCTTCCCACCATCATACCACCTTCCCCTGCACACGGAACCTGGCCCCACCATATTTTCACCGATAGCTCATTAGTTATCTGTTCAAATAGCTGATCCTCAGAGAACTTTGTGGGGTTCCCTACCTGGAATCCCCCATCTCCCTCAAACATTTATTCACCAAACCATTCCTGAGGACCTACTATGTGTCAGACACCACTTTAGGAACTGGAGATGCTAATAGAAATTCTTGCATCTCTCTTTGTGATGCCTTAGTTTCTTTCACATACATTTCACATCTTGTGATGACCTTATTTGCCTGTCTATGGATTTGTTGTCGCTTCTCCATCCTTTCCTCTAGAACATAAGCTCCGTAAGTACAAGAACTGTGTTTGGCACGGAGCAGATGTTCAGTAACGTTGAATGAATGGCGAAGGAGCTGAATTCACGCATGCCGGCTACTATACAAGAAGTGGCCAAGACCTGACAGTGGGAAATCATCTCAGTGGGTAAGGAGAGGTCCTTACATACACGAGTGCAGGAAAAACCCTGTGGGTACTGGTTTACCAGCGCAGTGTCCCACCTAAACTGAGCTACAGTAAATTGGACCGATGACCATGTGATCATGAAAGCACGCCAGGCAGATGCAGTTTAGAAATGTGTTCCCAAAGGGCATTCGGCCGGCACTTGTGGGAGGCTGGCCCATACAAAGACCTCAGGAGCATACTCTTCCCACAACTAGCATTTCAGCCAGCTGGGACTAGAACTGGACATTGTACAGCTAGGGGATCATTTGCTTCCTTGTTACTAATAACTGTTAGAGAACATGTGATATGCTCATCGCTGTGCTGGACTCTTTAAGTGCATTGACGCGCTCAGATCTCACCACCGTGTTACGAGGGAGGGTTATTATCCTCCCCATTTGAAGGAGGACGGGGGAAGCTGAGGCAAAAAGGTTAAGTAACAGAATGAGCTAAGCAGGTAAGTGGCAGAGTCAGCATTTGAACCCAGACCTGTATCCATAACCACTATGCAATTCTGTCTGTTCTGATCCCCCTTATATAAATGTAGAAAGCCGGGGCTCCGCAAGCTTTCCTGGCCCGATTCTGTCCACACCTTTAGCATCTTCCCATGAAAACATGCACGGTGAGGTAGAGCCCGATCAATCCACCGACACCTTAGAGTAAATGGGAGTTTGAGACCCTTGTCAAGAGCAGGCTTTTATGAGGAGAGAGGGGGGAGAACATATAGGTAACACACAGGAAAGGAGGCAAGGAAGGCAAACTCAAGTAGGGCTGTAATTTATACAGACATGGCGTCATGTCCAGCGTGAGTTTTTTAAGAGGCTGCCTGCAGGCTAGTTCAAAGGGGAAGGGTCCTCCCTCGTTAGAAAGCAAGCGTCCAGGGCAAGGGCTGAGCGAGAGCTCCATGGTGTTAGTTGGGAACTCCATGCAGCATCGGCTTATAAAACAACAGCCAAGCTTGCTGCCTGGGTCTTTAATTAAAACGCCACATCCAAACACTGTGAGGCGGAGGCACTTATAAACTTGTCCACACGTTTACAGAGAGGCCTAGAAGATTAAATTCTTCATTTGTTCCTTCAAAGGAAGAATTCCGTGACTGCATAACTAGATGAATTAGATGACCTCTAACGTCCCCTTTACCACGAGATTCTGCAAGAAGGTAAAAGACTAATTGTGTGAGCTCCATTTCTTCTGTAACCTACAGTCTTGAGAAGCCCTGTACGACTCATGTAAGATATAAAGGAAACACGTGTAAGCCTCCTGGGAGGGAAACATGTAGATAGGGAGGAAAACGGAAACAGAGATAAAGCAGAGATGACATTGCTAGGTGCCGCCCTGGCAAGACCTAGCTGAATAGGGAATAGGAATGTGTGTGTGTGTGTGGGGGGGAGAGAGACGGGGGCAGGCATGCAATTTTAATGCAATATTTGTATGTTATTTTTATCTTCCTTCACAAATAAGATGATGATTGAATTCAAATCACATTTCCAACGGGATTCATTGCTGAAATGTCAAAAATGAGGTAGCACTCAACTCTTTGCAAAACCTTGAAATCTGTTCCATAAAAGGCAATTTCAGCATAAAGCATGGTTAACCTTGAATCGTTAGATTAATGATCCAGCACCTTTCAACTGAGCGCCGATGAATAAACAAAACTTTACAAGCAAATTTAGCAACATCTCAGAAGAAGAAAAGCAAAACCAATCAAGAGAGATGAATGGTGGTGAAACAGAACAGTTCAGGGCAGAAAGAGAATACTAGCAGGAAGTATATTGCAGAGAATGAGAAATCTTGTTTTCCTTGCAATCCCCACACCACAGAGAAACTGTTTAAAAACAAAACAAAACAACAAAAAACAATCCACCCCACCCCATAGTAATGTCTCCTATTTTAACAATTGGTTTAAAATCTTTGGTTGTTACCACTGAATTTATCTTGCCTTTTGTGCTGTGTTTCCAGAAGGGCATCGTGCATTTAATGAGGTGATCTCGTCCCTACCACATAAAGGATGCAAGATGGGAAAGAAACCTCCATGACTGTGCAGACGGCCCCAGGACAGACAGAAAAGACACACGTTGTGCGTCCGTGTCTCCCAGACCACGTGGCATCCTGCACAGAGTGTCTGACAGGGAGGAAGGGAGGCAAATGACACCAAGTGTAAGAGATTCTGCTTTAGTTTAACTATGGCCTTCACGTCACCTGGATTGGAGATCTACTTCATCCAGGCTGCATTATAACCCTCCCTTTAAAAAGAATAAAGCCAGCTCTTCCTGGACTATTAACCCACATGGTGGGCAGTGACACGCATACCGTACGCTCCTGTTGGAGGAAGCACGAGAATCAGCCAGCACATGTCAGTGAGCCACTGGGCAGCCTCCATGCCCTTGCTGGGCACCAGATGTCCCATGCTCCTGCTGGCTTTTGGGAATTCGCTGCCTGTGCAGCTGGGCCGGGGCTGGCCTCCGCTCAAACGCTGCTCTGTCAGGGTCTGACCACGCCAGGTCTGCTGTGCCTCCCCTGCTTCCGGTAGCCACTGACACTTATCAACGGGTTTGGGAGTGTGCGCTGTTTTCACACTGACGCCAGGCTTCTCCCCATTACACAGATGAGATGACTGAGGCCCCAAGACCTGGAGCGACGGTCTCAAGGTCATGCCATTCCTGAGGGGGAGGGTCCATATCGATTAACACCGAATCTACCGCTGATGTTACCGTTCCGCCATGTGGCTCGTTTCCCACTCTGAAGGAGGAAGAAGGTGCAAAGACAACCTACACCCCTCCCCCTTTCTTCCCCCACATTAGACGGGTGTTTCCTGTGTTACAAGCACCGTGCCATGTGTCAGGACAGGGGGTGGCAAACTGCGGTTCTCAAGCCTCTGGCATGCCACCTGTTTCTGTACAGCTCACAAGCATAAACATGGTTTCTGCAATGTAACCTGGTCGGGGAGCAGGGAAATCAAGAGAAGAATATTTTATGATACATGAAAATGACATGAAGTTCAAATTGCGGTGGTTATAAATAAAGTTTTATTGGCACACAGCTATACCCATCCCTTTGCTTATCGTCTATGGCTGTTCTACGGCTGGTCTCAGGCTGCTGAGGTGGAGCTGAACAGCCCCAGAGACTCTGCAGCCCACCAGCCTAAAATATTTACTATCCAGCCCTTTCCAGAAAAAGTTTGCAGAGCCCTGCCCTAGGCGAGAGAAACAGACAGGCAGAGCTGGGCTGCGCTCATGTAACGTGCAGCACAAAAGGAGACACAGCTATTGAACCTGTGTCTTATGAACCACCAGACCGGGAGCTGACCAGATGAATGTTTGGTGGTGTGATGGAGTCAAGTTGTCAGAATCCAGAGAAACGCAATGCAGGCCCAGGCCCAGCTGTGGCAGATGTGACAGCTGTGGCAGATGAGGTTACATGGGCCAAAATCTTGGCCGAGCAAAGAGGACCCCACAACCCCAAAGACGTGACAAAAGCAAAATGCTCTGTCTCACAAGGGAACAGGAGCTCGTGACACCTGGTGGACATCACTAACCCCACCCCTCCCAAACCACCTCCTCTTTCTGCATCATCCCTCCTGGCAAAAACGTGGAGGACAGGCCCTCAAACTACCAAGCTGCAAGCCTCCATCAGCTCTGACCTCTTCTTCCTGCTTTTCCAAAAAGTCACCACGTCCATCACGGCTCGCTCCTAAAACGTCCCTCGGGTCTCTCTCCTTCATCGATCTTAGATTCAGTCCTGCTGTCTCCATTCTGATTTCCTCCAGTAACTTCCCTAATCGCCCCTGCCCCAGCCTTGTAGGTACTGCCTCTCCGATCTGTCCTCTGAAATATTTCAGGCATCATCGCTGTGTAGCATAAGTCTCCCAGGAGCTTACAGAGAGAGGTGCCATGACAGGTCATCACTGAAACACACATAAAAATGTGCAGGCCTTTTGCTTCCTCATAAAAATGGCAAATGTTGGAAAGATCAGTAAGACCAGTGTGGGCCAGGGTGTGTGAAAAGAGGCTCTTTCCAGTGCTGCTGGTGGGAAGTGCAAACAGGTGAGAGCACTTGGAACAGGCAATTTGGCAACATTGATCGAAATTTATTATGTGTTTTCCTTCGGACCCAGCATTTCTTTTCTTTCTTAGTATCTATCTAAGGGAAATCATTGTAGAAGCCCCCAAAGAGGTTGGTTCAAGGACACTTACAACATCAACGCTTGCCAGAGGGAAACAAGAAAAAAAGAAACAGCCTAAGCATCGACTTTATTCCACACCCAGATTCGATGTAATGGTTCGTAACTTTAACCACCATTTATTTGTCCCCTAGAATTTCAGCTTATATCCCCCCTCAGTGCTTCCACATCTGGACCATCCAGCTGTCTCCGTTCTCTGGGTCTAGACTAGCAACTGAGCTATTCTTTACCAAAATAAAAAAAAATCATGCACCACCCAGATCCACCTCACGGTAGGCGTGGGGTCGACAACCTCTGCATGCCCCATGGCCACCACCCCCTTCCCAAGGAGTGAAAATCCAGCTTGGCCAATTCACTCACTCTTCAATTCCCAGAGCTTGGAGCACAGAAGGTACCGAGTAAAAGTCTTCAGAACGAACACATTTCTTCTCCCATTTCCCACACGGCTATTTAAAGCACTGTCGACTTTCTTCACATCTTCTACCCACCCCACCCCCCACCTCTCAGACGCCTCCTACTTCAGAAAATAAATGCCATGGGAGAGGATCTCTCCAAATAGCTGCTATGAAGACTGTGGACTCCCTCATGCACAGACCTTCTTCTTCCTCCTCCTCGCATGTGTCCCTTCTCACATCTGCTCTCTCCCCCTTGGGAACCTCTCTCTCCTGCAGTTCTCGCCATCAGACCCACACTGGCTTTTTTCTAGTATTGAGACACACTCATGCCTACGTCTGCCTACTTCCCTACAATCTCTCCTCTATGTCTTAGCAGAGCTTAGTGAGACCGTCTCCACTTTCTCTACTTCCATTTGCTCCTCCATCCTACAACCATCTGGCATCTGCCGTCCTTACCATCACAAAACAACTTCGATGCCTTTCGTGTACCGAAGTCGCACAGTTATGGCCAAACCCTTCCAGGATTTTACTGCTGTGAAATATTTGACCCGGATGATTATTCGGGTCATTTTTCTCCCGTTGGCATCCATGAGACCACCTTCTCCTCCTCCTCTGCTTACTCTCTCGGTTTTTCGGTGGGTTCCTCCTCTGCCCTCCTCTAAACTCGGAATCTTCCCAGCCTTCTGGGCTTGGGCAGGCCAATCTCATAATTTGCATTGCAAATGGGGTCACACCAAAACTGAAAGGTGCTATCACACATTATGCTGGAGCAACAGGCCGAAAGCAGGTATGGCCTACGTTGCTGGGATGTGTGGTCCCCCTCATTTGCACGTCTCCTGCCTCTCTCTCAGGGAAGCACCTTCCATTCCCATGGCTTTAAGCACCATGGCCCCTCTGATGACTTCTCAGTCAGATACCTCTGTCCAAATCTCAGCTGCATCTCACACAGGAGCCCCAAATCCCACATTTCCAAAGTGAGCTCAGAATCTCTTCCCTCAAACTGATTCTTTATTTGCAGCAAAAGTGACCCTCTCCACTCACAGGCCCAGGTGAGAAAACGAGGCATGACCCTGCTTTCTTGTTCCTAACACAGGCACCAATTCTTCTCAGCCACCGTGCCACAAAGGCTCTCATGTAGATCCAAATATTTCCTTCTCTGTTGCTACTTCCCATTGCAGAGCCAATCTCCTCTCGACAGGATGAATGATACAGCTCTCCACCTGGTCCCCGGACCTCCGTTTCCGCCCATCCCTGACCCTTCTGCACACTCTAGGAACAGTGAGTCCCTAAAGCAGCATTCAAGGGGTTTTATAAACATGATGATTACAGACTGGAATAACGGCAATCAGGGAAATGAAGAGGGTGTTCAGATCGCACATGGTGTGGGGGCCAGCGGCGTGACTCGGGAGAGCGAAGGACGGCCTCTGGGAGAGGGTAACATCTGTGCTGAGTCCTGAAGCAAGAGAAGCCAGAGGACCCATGGGAAGTGCGATCCAGGATGGGGGCAGCCACTGCAAAGGTCCTGAGGCACTGAATACCCTAGTGAGAAATGGGATAGTGTGTACACACTCCCACACCGCCATATGGCCCAGCCAGGAGACAGCTGCATGTATTCTGATACTCCCGCCAGGACAACTTGGGACACCAAGACCAAAGTGACGAACTGCAATCCCAGCCTTTCTCAATAACCTTGACCGGAGCCACTGAGGCACGCCCACAGGCAAACACAGAAAGAGGCCTCGGGGGCTGTCAGGAGGACTGTGGTGCCGAGGGCTACTGGGTCCAGGCAGCCCCCTCCCCCACAGGCCCAGATACACTGAGCCCCAGGCTCCCCGAGAGGTGAACGGGTGAGAACACAAGGACACAGGACGAAGTGCTGGCTTGAGCAGGGGCAGCTGGAGCTCAGAGACTGCAGGGAGCTGAGGCGATGACAAACATCTGCCATCGGTCCCTAACAATAGAGCCCCAGCCTGAGCTTCTATCACCTGAGAACGGAACAGGGGAGAGGCCTTCCCTCAACACCCATGGTCTCCTGGGAACAGGAGGGGACCAAAGGACACGGGAAAAGAGGACCAGATTGTCTTCTTTAGTTTTAAAGGACAACGAAGGCCTAGGGTTAGTGGCAAGACACAGGCACACCTGGGAGTGTGAGAAGTCTTTCACAAGCGCCCCTCTGTGCCAGACAGGGGTTTCCCAACTCGGGCTTCTGGGTATCGGGGCTGCACGCCCATTCTGTGTGGCCGGCCCCTCCATTACCACCTCGATACAAAATTACATTCCTGATTAGAATTTTAGTGCTAAACATTTTATATGATTACAGGCAGAAAGTCAAAATTTGCATTTAAATAGACATATTAAAAAACACTCCACAGAGGGGAGAAGGACAGCAAAGCAATCTTGGGGAGTCTTTTAAGAGAGAGCGAGGCATTCTGGGGAGGATCTTTCCTCTCTGTAAACACAGACCCTGAACCTTCCAAAGTCCTCCGGCGTGCCTGTGGTGCTAGCGTCTGCTGAGCCGTGACTACTCGGTTCTCCCGAGCTAGGACTTGCCAGAGCCCAGAGCAATGTCATTCATTCATTCATTCATTCATTCATTCATTCATTCAACCAATGTGGACTGCCTACTACACTGGGTTGGATAGTGTCCCCCAGAACCTCAGAATGTGACTTTATCAGGAAGTAGCATCTTTACAGAAGTGACCAAGTTAATGTGAGGTCCCACTGGATTAGAGGGAGCCCTAATCCAAAGACTGGCATCCTTAGAAGACGCCAGAAGACACACAGACACACAGGGGGGCAGGCATGCGAAGATGTAGGCAGACGTTAGAACGAGGCATTTACAAGTCAAGGAACGCCGAAGCTCCCCAGCAACCGTGAGAATGGAGGAGAGACGAGGAAAGAGCCTGCCCCAGAAGCTCTGAAGGGACCACAGCCCTGCTACCACTTTGATGTCGGACTTACAGCCTCCAACACTGTGAGAAAAGAAAGTTCTGTTGTTTGAAGTTACCAAGTTTGAGCCAATTCTTACCACAGCCCAAGGAAACCAATACAGTGGTCATGAAACCACTAGGTAGAACCCTAACCCAAGGACCGGTGTCCTTACAAGAAGGAAATTTGGACGCAGAGACATGGACAGAGGGCAGATGACGTGAAGAGACACAAGAGAAGGTGATGTGATGACTAAGGCAGAGGCTGGAGTCATGCAGCTACCGTGTTTCCCCGAAAATAAGACCCAGAGAGACCTTCAGCTCTAGTGCACCTTTTGGAGCAAACATTAATATAAGTACCGGTCTAATATAATATTAATATAATATATTATAATATAATATAATATAATATAATATAATATAATATAATATAATATAATTAATATAATATAATTAATATAATATAATTAATACAATATAATATAATACTGGGTCTTATATTAATGTTTGCTCCAAAAGACGCATTAGAGCTGATGTTCCAGCTAGGTCTTATTTTCGGGGAAACACAGTACAAGTCAAGGAACGTCAAGATTTCTGGCGGCTTCCAGAAGCTGGAAGAGGGGAGGGAGGACCCCTTCCCGTAGAGCCTTGGGAGGGGGCACGGTCCTGCCGAACATCACTTCAGACTTTTGACCTCCAGAGCTGTGGGAGAATCAATTTCTGTTAAGCCACCCAGTTTGTGGTCCTTCCTTGGCGCTGTCCCCGGAAGCTAATGCACCTGCCTGCTGAGGGCCAGGCTGGGGGCTGTGGACACAGCGGTGAGTATAAATGACGAAGCCACTTATCTCATGGAACTCGGGAGTCTAGTGGGAAAGAGAAACCACTCGAAGCATCTCAAACATCAATGCACAATTGCAATGGCATAATTGCTGTCAGAGAGATCACCGTCAAAGGATGGAGGGGCCTGGACGGCTCAGAGAAGTCACGGAATGGAGCCCTGTAGAAGTGGGGTCAACAAGAGACATGGAGTCATAGTGAATACAGCGGAGGTGGGTGCTGGGGGAGGCAGGGTCATCCTCACCACAGGCCCACCTGCTGGTCCTGAAAACCACCAGAAGGCACCTGTACGACCATCTCCCCTTGGACCCTGACCAGTAATGGGCTGTTCTTATTGTTTATTTGGCAGAAGGGAGGATTTTGCTCATAATGGATCCCCTTTGGGTGGAGATTCTGAAAACCTCTGGGTACTTACCCTGGCTCTGGCACTATCCAGAGCTGAGTGACCTTGGGTTAATCAACGGTCCTGTGCATTGATGTGGGGGTTGCCATCTGGGTGGGGAGGAGGCTGGGCTGGCCGACATCCAAGGGGCTGTCCAGCAACGGCGGTTCTGCACATCACAGGCGAATGGACAGACACTACACAGTGGCTTTCCCTAGAGCCTTTGCAAATGAGCCGAAGCCACACAGCTAATTGCCTTCTACCTGCCCGGAAGTGATGACCTGCCCAAAGATGGCCAAGACATAGCACACCTGCTCTTCTTTTGGCTTTGCCTTAGGGGGAAAGAAATACGCTAGAGCTGCATCCAAAGCTGAACAGGTGTATTCACTTCCTTCACAGAACTACCCACATTGGCTTTGTTTGTTAAAGGCGAAATAATGTGGGGGCAAAGCTGGGTTCTGTCACATGGCAAAACGATGGCCAATAAATGGCTTTGGAGATTGACTTGGAGAATGAGTTGTGAAGGCCACCTGTGGAGTCCACAGAAAATACTATTATTTCCATTGAGGTTTTAGCAATGTGACCTCAACAGTTTGCACCACAAAGCACTTCCTCCCTGAAAAGAGAGAATCCCTGATACTCCCTACATATCCTCTTATGGGCCTACAAATGTTTTAAACTGGGAGCTGGCGAAGTCTGCAGTAGAGAATGTAAAAAAGGAGCAAATGGGAACAGCAATAGCTCAGAGTCTCTGTTCTGGAGGCTGCGTTCACACTTCCTCAGGTGAATGGATTTTTAAAACTGCCGGTTGCTACCAGGAAACCCACCTCTTCAGACTGATAAGATACATCTTGACAGTCTAAGAAATCTTTATTTCACTCAGAAGTTATTCGTTCCCATCTCATGCTCACAGATTAAGAATAAAAAATGGATTTGTCTTCAAAGGAAGGCCTTTTATAATTCAATCGCCTTCGCTCCAACCCCACCTCTGGACGGTAACACAATAGAAACCAGTGCCAATAACAAACGCTAGTGTCTGGATCTGGATGGGAAACTGTTACTTTTGCACAAGAACATTTGGCCAGGATGTAAATGACCTGGGAGAAAAAGACATTTGCAGCTGGAGTGATGTCTCTACACGTTGTTACCCACACCACACAGCATCTTGTCTACTGTTCTAAGCGTCAATTATGAAAATTTTCTTGCAAGGCATTGCAATGCATAATAGACCCAAAAAGGAAAAGAAAACATCTTAAAAATTGGTATTCCTTCCCCCCGCCATAATATCACGGTGAGAGTTAGCTACTCACCTCATTAGTGTGAAAAAATAAAAAGAGATGGTTAAAACAGGTATTTCAGAGCATGAACTGTTTTAAATGAACGGCTTCTGTCAATTCCTAAACAAATTCCTTCCAGCCAGGTCAATTGCCTGCTCACGACATCGGCTCCCAAGTAAAGGTCTGTTCCAGGAGTATATGATCTGGTGAATAATTACACGACTATACAAGGCCCATCCATGCTTAAAATGCTAATTTAAGTAGGTTACTGCCGAAATGATCGCAGGGCAAATGTCTGTCCAGAAAGAATGAATGAAGCCTGTATTCAAGGCTGATAAAACTGATCACACAGCTTCCATTGCCTTGAAACGTCAGAGGAGAAAATATTTGTTGCTGCCGTTGTAACTGACGGGTTGACTTAACGACAAATGGAATATTAAGTACTTTCTGTGTGCCAAGCACTGTGGTGGATCCCAGTTCAAAGGTGAACCCCACAGTTTTCCCACCAGCCCTCAAGGGCAGACGTTAGGTCTAAAGAGAGCAACTCCCATGAACTAGACCTTGGACCTGAGCTAACTGTTCTTCCCCAAATGCTAGAGCTAATTAATGGCTGCAGGTTGATAAGAGATACGTCTGAGGCAAAAGTTCTGAAAACAACATTCTCTTTCTTTTTCTTTCAAAGCCCTTTTCCATTATTCTAATTAATCCATTCTATCTTTCTACTATCCCACCCAAGAAGTTCAGTGGAGTACATCTGAGAAATAATTCGCGATATTTTTTTTTTAACTGGGTGAATTTGGAGTATATTGATTTTATGTATAAAAAGTGAATATGAAATATTTAAGACACATAAGCAGTATAATATATAATACACTAAACACCTGTACCCAAAGGTGGTGTCGGGTGGAGAGGACCACTCCATCTGCTTTTTATGTCCCAAAAAGGAACACACACCTGCCACACTGATACTTTCCTCAACTGCTCTGCAGGTAAAAAGCTAAGTTGGGACAACAAGGGTTTGTATTTCCAAGTAGGAGATGAGAATTTATGCAACTCGAGTAGCTAGAGGAAGTTAGGTCCTTCTGATTCTTTTAAAATGCCTTTGCTTGCTGTTCCTGGCACCATATTCCCTTTTTCATAATGGCAATCATTCCATCTGTCCAAAAGGTGTAACAAAAAGCACGTGGGCATTGGTTTCCATCATAGGAAAGCAAAACACCCCCCTTTCCTCTCCCCTGCCTTTGTTACTACCTCATTTCAAATACATATGAAAGTCCAAGAAGAGATGAACGTACAGGGACACAAAGACGGCTGATGATTCAATACAACCCAAGTGTGGGTTTCCAGCTGCCCACATCAGTGTTCCCGCCTTATTCATTCTGCTGGTCTGATAACCTGGGTTGAGATGGAACTGCGGCTTTCCCTTCCAAAGCTCAGCTGGGAGCCACACGCTGCCAACGCGAGACGAGGAAGGAAACAGTGGGGTGCAGCAATGGATAGAACAAGAAGCCCAGAGACACCTCACGAAGCAGTATATCCTATCGTCACGGGCACATCTGTGAAAGCCGTGTGGAACGTGCTTGCTATTGATGGTGCACACACAGTGAGATCGCAGAGGGGCAGGCAGAGATGGTCCACAACACTGAAAGCCACTCTGCGATTCCTCTGAGATGGAAAAGTGCCGGAGCACAGAGGCCCGGTGTCAGAAGAAACGGGTGTCCAGTGCTGGGTCCACGTCACGCTACTTCTGCAGCCGTGCGTGTGTCATGTGAGCTGCCTGTGGCTTTAGTGTCTCACCTGTGAAATGGAGATTAAAGGTGCACCTATTCCCTGAGGTCACTGTGACGATCAGATCACCTAACTCAAGTGCTTACAGGACAACGTGGTACAGAGTTAGCCTCTATTAGGCATTTGTGCTCCAGCATTAGCATCCATGGTCTCTGCCACATCCGTCTTCTTCAAGGGTGACTGCAGGAGATGCAGGTGACTTTACCTTGTTCCTCAGATAACACATCCATCTTACGTCCTTCTATTCTAACTTAATTTGGGCTTGTTCATTGTGGTCTCATGCATCTCCACGGGAAAGGGGGTAGGGGACAGAGCAGTATTTGAGAAATACGACGAGGGAATTTGGATTTCGATGTGTGCAATGCTAACTGCAAAATATGAATATAGAACAGTCTTTATCGTTCAATATCCAAAGCAAGAAGAATTCTGAAAGACAGATACCTAGATCCAGGTAGAACAGCCTCTCTGGCAGCCAGAGACCAGGAGAAAATTGGGCAAGGAATCAATGGAGTTAGGAGGTGGGTGACATTTCTAAAAAGTAATGTGGAAAAATAGCAAGAGGTGGAAGGGGAACGTGAGAACCAGGAGGGCAGTTAGCAGCCGTGGGAGCAGCAGCTGCCGCCCCCATTTGTCAACGTTCCTTCTACATTCTAGCCACTGAGTGAGGCACCAGATACAGGGTTAGATCAATATCCTTTCATTCTCTCAACAATCCAGCAAGTTAGAAATGATTCTTCCCATTTTACAGACATGGAAACTGAGGTTAACGCTCTCGGCCGAGGTTACTCAAACTAAAATGCAACGGTGCCAATCTAAATCTAGCTTTTAGCGACGCCAAATTCTGCGTTCCTTCTGCTGCTCATTATGGCCTCAAACCATGTCTAGAAGAATTGGTGGCGAGGCTGTCTCATTCTCTGGGTCTTATGACAAGACAATGTTGTATATGCCACCCACCCCAAGTGTACCCCTCCCCAGAGACAGAGAGACTTGAAGAGCAAAGACGTATCTACTTGAAGAATGTACGGGCGCACATTTATATATAATTCATTCCTTCCATCCATCCAACCATCCATCCATCCATCCATCCATCCATCCATCCATCCATCCATCTTCTATCTATTTTAAGAACAGAGGGCTGTACCAGACAAATTTATAGTTTCTATTCTGATAGCACAGCCAGACTGTTAAGAGGAAAGCTATTTTTTTTTTTTCCAAAACCTCTTTTTTTTAAAAAAAGGTAAAGGTGAATCTCATTTTAGGGTCATCAATTTTGATGCCTGTGCATTTGCCAAGACCTCTCCCCATGAGATGCTCCAATGTGAGGAGGCAACCTTCCCCACTCGCAGTGTCACACACGCACATTGAAATGTCTTCTCGTCATTTTAGACAGAAGTGGGGTAGGCTGAACTGGATGAAAATGATGGAAGGACTAAATCCCATCCCCTACCAGTGACTACGGCAATTTCCTACATCCAGTCACTCCTCTTGCCTCTGCCTCTTTCTTCCGAGTCAACAAACAAGGCAGAGAAAAACAAAGGGTCTCCCTTTTTAACCCACAGGCATTGCTTCGATCTCCTTTGATACCTGTGGGGTTGAGAGTGTAATTCAAGGTGAGGACGTTTTCCTCTCCGTGATTAGACCAAACACATCACATTCAAAACTAAAGAACTCAGACCACACGGACCCTCCCATGACCGTATGTCTTCATGAAAAAGTGTGTGTACACACACGCACACACACATGCACACATTCACATGAATACTGGGGGGGGGGGAATGGCCGGCTGGAGGTTCCCACCTGGGGCCCAACAGGGACTAGATAAGGTCAGCTCAAAAGAGAAGCTTCCCTGCAGTTATAGCCCCCTCGGCAAGGTGAGTGCTGAGCATGGTAAGGGTGAGGCTGTTCTGTCTTAATGTAGGGAAGGAGAAGGAAGGAATGGAAAGCGTGTGTGGGGGGAGACAGGGAGGAGGTGAGACAAGCAGAGAGAGAAAATAAGGGACGGAGAGAGGGGAAAAGCAAGAAAGAATACAAGAAAACTTTTCACCTTGGCAAAGCAAACAACCAGCTTTAAACAGGTAAAGGGCTTTATACCCTCTGGGGAAAACACTTTTGAATTCTGCCAGCATCTTAGCACCTCACAATTTGAAAAAGATCCTATTTTTCTTGGCTTGCAAAGGAGACTTGGACTTCTCAGTACAGCAGGGAACAGACGCTGTGGCATAAGGATTCTAGAGGGGGTAGGCAAAACCTTTCATTTCTTTCCAATGGCTTTCTGCCATAGTTCAAAGGCAGAATTTGAGCCACTATTCCACTGACAGATAAGGCTCGTCGGGGGAATAATTCTATTGGAATTATTCTTGTTTCTCTATTTTTTTTTATATTTGCTTCCTATTGTATGCTATAAGATGACACATGTAGTCAGATATTTTACCTATGTAGACCTAGTTTCATTTAATAAAACATCTCTTCCATTTCCTAGGCCAAAAATATCACAGAATCAGACAGACTTCATTAAAAAGTAACAAAGGGGTCTGATTTTACATGGACACAATTATTATTTCTGTCACTGGGTGTCAGTGAACAGAGCGATTGATTTTTGTGTGAAATTCGTTTCTTCCCTTTAGCCTCTTAGCTAAGCCCCAAACTGTTTTTTCTGTTTAATCTTCAGAAACTTTAAAAAATGGTATTTAGTCCCCGAATGCTTTATTGTTGCTCTCTTTAAAACTGTAACACTCATTCTTGCTAGAAATAACCTCAACTCTACTTAAAATGGTAGTAGTATTTCAGAAGAAACAATTATTTAGACAAATAAAGAAACCCATCAGTTCCACCCCAGAAAATCTCTAGATTATTCTCTAATCTCTTTGACAGTTATTCCTGTTTTATTCTGTGCATCACCAGTCAACTTTCCAATGAAAAAATTTAGGTGTTTTGTGCATATTATGTTTAAATTTATCATTTCTTTTCCCTGAACCCTTTCTTTGTGCCATTAAAACACAGCCTAGATGTCATTAGGTATTACTATAGATGACTTACTAAAGTTTATTATGCAACTGAAAACCACATTATGAAAAATAATCCCCAAAAATCACATGCAGTTGATTTTTACACATTTTCCTCTAGAAGTAAAAAATACTTTTGAAGCCAATTGAGCTATTGAATCAGGCAGAGGCAACGTCAGATGCCTTTCACTTAAAAAGAAATGTTTCTTCTGATAGCCTTTCAAGTCTGTGTGAGATCATTTCACATTGAGAGAATGAGGACCTGTGCAAACACGCCTTGGAGACCCAAATGATCACGTCAGCTTTTGCCCAAGAAATATTGTTCCCGGTGGCAGCTGCAGCCTTGCCACCTTAGTCCTGCACCACACACTCAGAATAGGGACCAAGCAACATCCAAGAGAGAAGGAGCTTAGGGAATCTCCATCACCTAGTCACGCCTTGACCTTCCTTCCTGGAATTCCAGAGGAAAGGTCAATGAAGCCCCCCTCCCCCCACGAATGGGATGCTTGGCTGTCGCTAAAATCCAATAAAAAATAAAGCATGCCATTTCCCCACAGGTCACCGCACAAGCATCAATTACAGGAACCGGTGATCACCGATGACCCACACTGGACCATAACCAGTCACCTTCTGGTTAAAGCCATCACTATTCTAGAATCAATCTATGAAGTCATCCATTTACCCTGCTCTCTGCCTGAACCTAATCTAATTTGCACGTTGTAACAGAAAGCTGCTGTCAGAGAGCATCAGGTAAACTTAATTTCATATGTTCTGGCACACAAAGGCATGGGCTGGTGCCAGCGGATGACATGTAAGCAGGTGGCTTCAAATCAGACAAATTTAGCACCTTGCCTCAGTGTGGGAACCCCTGACCATGTATATTCTGTATATTCAATTTTATGGAAATTCCCGAAGCATGTGGGAAGCAGACCTAAACATCATGGCCTTTATAAGCCTTCTGCCTTTTGTTACAAGTCTTATCCTGACAAACTTGGGGGAAGGGCGGATATTTGAAATAAGATAATTTCACAAACAGAAGTAACGAATCCACTACATAAAGTTTTTGTAACTTAAATTTCGGATTTTATTTTTGGTGGGGAGACAAGAATTCCTTTCTGAGTCCAAAATACTACTGTCTTGAAAACGATTCTGTCTATGCTTTTGGTGAAAGGATGTCTGCTGTAAAACCCGGTTTGATGTCTAACGAATCAACAAGGACTGGACTCAGTACAGTAGAAGCTCTTTGAAAAAATGGGTTTTGCTTGTCCTGTTCTCAGCTGTATCCCCAACGTCTACATAGGATAGCACATAGCAAGTTCTTAATAAATTTTTGTTGGATGGATGGATGGATGGATGGATGGAGGATGGATGGATGGGTGGGTGGGTGGGTGGATGGATGGATGGATGGATGGAAGGGTCCCTGTATTCATTTTCCTTTTTTAGTGCTTTTCTTGTCCAGTGGCCCTCAATTCTTGCTGTGCACAGGAAACCCCTGGGGAAATTAGAAAAATATACGGATGCCTGTGTCCCCATCCCAGACTCTGATTTAACTCGCCTGGAAATGTGGGGCAGCTCTATATGCTGGTGGTTTGTAAAAGTCTCCCGGCGATTCTGATTTGCCAGCTTCTAAAACCACTCGACAGCACCCTCCCAATCTTATTTTCTCTGTGTCTGAGCCTCTGTGTCACACCCTTCACCAAATGTGTCTCTCTGAGCAGTGCCTCAGGTGCCAAAATCTTTGCTCTCCGTTTTTCTTCTCCTCAACACTGGGTCCCATCTCTTCTGAGCCTATTTCAGTGATTGAAAATAACCTGGTAACATGATATGCTTATCAGTTACTTTGCCGATAGCACATATTGGTAATATGAGTATATGAAAAGGTGAACATACATTGCTGAAAGAGTGCCTAGAGATTAAAATTTTAGACGTGGCAGTCATGGTCTTTTCAGAGTCTCTTCAAATGCAAAATGTATCTGCCTGAAGGAATAAAAGACAACAGGATGTCACAAGACCCCATGAAAGAGAAGGTGCTGGTCTGCAGCTTGAATAACTTCCAGAAACTCGGATTCTCTGAGACCACAGACTACATATACATACACATTGCTCAAGTGTAGGGGCGCTGTTTACATGGTGTTTACGTAAAGGCATCCATGCAGCTGTGCAGTAGATTGGTTCTTTCCTGCTCTTCTTAGACACACAAATGAATAGTTTCTTAACACCAGAGCAAAATTTTATTAAAACCTATAATAGGCAAACGCAAATCCTGGAAGATTATTTCAAATGCTCCTGAAATTGCATCACCAGCCTTGTCTGGTCCACCCTTCCCAGAATGCTACCACTATAAGACTAGAATTATAACACTAGGTGGAATTGAGTGGCACTGCCATTTCTATAAAACCAAGGAGTAGAGAGTTTCAAAATAGTCCAACGTCAACTACAATGAAAACTTGGTATGTAAGCTGCAAATGCAACGATCTTTCACTTGGATTTATTTTTCCAAGTATAGGGTGGACAATCCATTTCACAATGTTAAAATAATCTTAATAAATTTTATAAGAGCGCTGGGTTCCAGCAATACGGGTCTAATAGTATAAACTTTGTGGCTGATGAATGCCCACATTTTCTTTGCCAAAATTTTGGTGCCTCAAGATGTCTTCTCAAAGACAAGTCTTTGAGGCAGGTACACAGTGGAAGAAATTCTATAAAGTAATATCACACAGTTATTTAAAAGTATAAGAAAGTTTTTTTCTTTTTCTTTTCATTACAAGGCACAGGCTGAAATCTATATGTCATATTTTTTAATTATAAGAAAGAATAGATACAGACTGAAAGTAGTTCATAAATCCACAGAAATGAACTTAACTGAATGCTACTTGGGGTTAATAATTCACAGATTCATACACAGCACACTGAAAATATGCAAAACTGTTCCTCAAGATCTATAATCATTCCTTTCTCTAATTAACCAATGAAACGAATGTTGTTGCTTTGAAATCTTGGAGGAAATAGATCACATCCCATTAGATTAATGATCTAATATCCCAGAGTTAACTTTAAGCACTGGATGACGCTTTCCAATTTCTATAAATACTATTAAGTGGCTGCCAGTGCATTTTTTAAATATCCACAAAGCTTTTGTTGCTCTACATGACGCTATGAGGCACGCACAGTAGGTTGTCAGATCCTGAGTGGATTTGACACCGGATCAATTTGGGCTGAAAGGGATTAGTAGGTCTGTAAAACTGCTTCATTACAGAAGCAGCCAACAATTAAAAACAAAAGGCAACAGGATGCGAGAGAATAATATTTTCTCGTTTCCTTGTATTCTTACACCAGTGGCAAAACAACAGTAAGAACTGGGGCTCACAACAGCTTCCACATTTTGTTCTGGCTTCTCTCATTCTGAGACCATACTCTAGCCCTACAGACACCACACAACCAGTCCCAGGAAATTTTTCTCTCAAGTGGCTGAAAATCGCCATCTCGGCTGACTAATGAAGACCAGGAGTGGTCAGACGACCTTTCTCAGCAACACGCTGAACATTTACTATGAAAGACTGACTCCTGAGACCCTGGCTGAGAAAAAAACTCCAAATACCCAGCACCTTCCATGGCCACTGACAGAGCTTCGGGATGCAGGAGGGAAAATACAGATGCTGGGATCTCAGACTTACTACCCTAACCCAGTTCACACTCTATATGCCCCCACCCCCCAGGTGCTAAATCTTCTTCATTCACGTGCACATAGCACTCTGTCCTCCTGTCCTTTGCCGTCTTTTCTAGGTTATTGAGCAAACACAAGCAATAGAGCAGGCCAATCGAGAGAAAGCCTCTGGGCTATTAGCCCTGTCCCGTATCCCAGCTCTTCACCTCTCACTACTAGCCTTGCAAGCTTGGAATGTCACTGAACCTCTCTGGTGTCAAGTTAAGTGACATGAAAATAACAGTATCCATCTCCTACTGTTGGAAGGATTAGACATAATGACATAAAACACTCAGCATGGCGTCTGGCACATAACAAATGCTCATTAAATGGAATGTTCAAATTATTAAGAATGGAGAAACGATGAGATTTCCCAGCCTGATCGTTACCTATGGAATTGATTAGTGAATTATTAATCTGAACAAAATTTAAGCCCCCTCAATTACAAATATTACGTGTAGGCTGGCAACTTCTAATCTGTGTCTAAGACAAGACGAGACCTGACAACGGCGATCTCTACCTCCTTACAGCAAGAGGAAGTGAAATATTACTGCTTCTTCACCTTTTAAGTATTCACAATTGGCTTGGAGAGACTAACGTTTATCGGGAACCTACGAGGTGCCAGGCGCTGTTAAAAGTCCCTCCCATGGGTCGATGCATCTCATCCCTTGCACAGCTCTAGGAAACAGGTGTCAGAATGTCCCCATCTGGCCAGCAGGTTCAAGGTTAAATGGCTTCTTCAAAGAAACACAGGGGAGAGTGAATCTGGGCATCTCCAGAGTCCATTCCTCACCCTTTTCCACTCTCGGTAGGGTTCTGAGACATTCTGCACGATGGAAACTCAGACTGCTACCAAACCACTACTGGATCCCCCAAGGTCTTGGCACACCGCCAGTTTCGGTCCACATGTATCTCCAGCGCCCAGTACAGAACTCAGAAAGCAAGATGCAACAGAGAGCTTATGCAGACCAGCCAAACCCCACATGAAGCTAGAGACGCTAAACGTCTCTGTCCAACTCCTAAACCCTGGGCATAGAAAGCCTGGGGTCAACAATACTCCCCTTAACCTCGCTGAGAAACTGCCGGGGGCGGGGGGCACCCATTGGAGTCCAGGGAATAGTGTAAATTGGGACGAGAAACTAGGCTTTCCCCCAAACTCTGAGGATACACTTCTCAGTCTGCACCAGCCTTTCTCTCCACCTCACCCCCTCCCCCCAGCCCGTGCCACCCCGCCCCCCACACACACCATTTTTCTTTTCTGTTTATTTGCCCAGACACCGACAAGTAGGCTCATTTTTCCCCAGTGTGTTGAACAACAGCGTGCGAAGCTGCCAGATAGTTGCCTGTGGCAGCGGCCCAGTGCTGTTGGAAGCGAAGGAAAATAGATCCATGAGCCGAGCAGGAGGGGAGGGCTGGGGGAGAGCAAGCACGGCGACTCTTCTTGTGAGCCAGTACTCACAAGAAGAGGTCCCCAGGGGCAAGGGGGCAGAATCACAGTTTAGCCTTGGCCCAGGGCCCGGGAAGCGGGAATCCATCACTGGCTGTGGGAGGAATGATGGCCCATGGCTTTCCATTTCCTTTCCCAGGGTTTCTTTTTTAGGACAGTTTTTGATTTCCAGAAAAATTGCAAAGAGAGTTCCTCATACAGCCTGCCCGCATTAGTAATTTTCTTTGTTACGAACACCTGGTATTAGTAGGGTACGTCTGTGAGATGAATGAACCAATACTGACACATTACTGTGACCTAAAGTCTGCACTGGGAAGGATTCCTTTGGTTTTCACCTAATGTCTTCATCCTGTTCTAGGATCCAGGCTAAGGTACCATTGCAATGGTGTCTTCAGTCATCATGTCTCTTTAGGCTCTTCTTGGCTATGGCCACCTCTCAGTTTTTCCTTATTTTTGAACATCTCAACAGTTGCGAGAAGCACTGATCAGGTATTCCGTAGAATGTCCCTCGACTGGCATTTGTCTGATGTCTTTCTCAAGGTTAGCCTGGGGTTATGGATTCGGGCAGGAAGACCCCAGAGGTAAAACCCATTTTCATCACGTTACCTGGGTTACCCCTGTTGATAGGCGTCTCACGTCCTGGCGGAGGAAGTGTTCCTCAGGCTTCTCTACTGCGAAATTGCTCTATTCTCTCTCCCTTTCCATCCTGTACCCTTTGCTTAAAAATAAAAATCACTATGCACATCCAGTGCTTACGAGGGGAGAGGTATGCTTTATCTCTTTGAGGATGGGGTATCTACATAAATTACTCGGGATTCTTCTGCACAGGAGATTTGTTTCTTCTCGCCCATGTATTCATTTATTCGAGCATTTATTTATATCAGCATTAACTTGTGGATATTCATTTTATACTTTGGGTCATAAGCTACCACTTCCTTTATTTTGTCACTGACATTGTTCCAACTTTGGGCCCTGGGGGCTCTTTCAGGTTGGCTTCTCTATTTCCTTGGCACGCCCCCCCGTCATTTTGTTTTCTGTGCACTTCCTGACTCTTTGGCAGGAAACAGACCCTCCTGGCTCATCGTGTCTATTTCCTGCCCTGGTTGTAGCACCAGCTATTTCTTTAAGGAATTATTAGAAAACGGGAATAGAAACCAAGAACTGGATGCCAGCAGTGCTTATTGCTGCTGGGATGTCATAGCTTGTAGACTCTCCTTCATTCCATTCATTGGTTGGTCGTTCACTCATCGATTCTTCTGGTAATTAATAAGTGTCTCCTAACTGCCAGGCATTGTATTAACCACGGAAGATGCACCATCAGATTTTACAGGCAAATGGATTCAGAGATTCGAGAGGCTGGGGGAGGGTAAGTATTCTACACAGAGGGACAGCCTATGCAACAACTGTGATGGAAAGCGGCAAGGTACTTCCAGAGGCGTGAAAGACCAGTGCAACTGGAGCACAGAGGACAGGCGGAGACAGGAGGGGAGGGCAGGGGGCCTCAGAGGCCCCTTAGAGGAGTGTGTCCTGGTCCTTTGAAGGGAGGGAGTTTGATCTGGGATCTCTGAAGGGGCTTCACCAGGGATGTCAGCCTGATCACAGCTACATGTGGAGCGTCCGTTTCCTGCTTATGGGAAGGAGCCTGCGGCAGAGTCAGAGTGGAGGTGGGGAGACGGCGAGCGTCCACAGAAGAACTGCGGGTGTGAAAATGTACGGGTAGGGAGTAGGCTGGCCTTACTGGACATGGGTGATGGATGGAGTACGGAGGACAGCAGAAAGCCGAAACCCCAGCGCCCTTTGTCCTGGAGGATGCCGGTATGTTTGTGTGTTTATCATTCTAGGAAAGGAGACGGAAGGGGAGAAAAGTTGCACAGCCCAGCTGTTCACCGAAGGCAGGCAAAGCCAGGAGGACTCTGGAGAATAGTAGTGTGTCTTGTGGACTGTGCGTGACGAGACACAAGCTCTGCTAAGCTGTTCGGCACTGTGTCAACAGGTGCCATACTCAACGTCAATGTGTTTGAATTTTATGGAAACCAGTGGAGTAAAGAGTTTGCAAGTTAGGGTGCCAATCGCTATGAGACACTATAGAGAAGAAAGAGCCGGGGAGGTAAAGGATCCTAAGATATAAGCCCCTCTGAATTCAAAGGCTTCATGGAGACAGGTTTGAATTCCCCATAAGCAATGAATTTGGACTTAGGGACCCATCTCTGTGCTCACCCTTCTCCGTAGCTCAGGTACCTAACACTTAAAAATTAGGGTCTTTGATACTTTGCAGCTTATTACAGAAATCCAAAAAAATGCGTCGTTGTATCTGTTCGGAAAACACAACGGAAGTATAAAAATATATATATCTAGAAAGGCAAAAGAGCGAATTCTCTCCCCAAAACAGACAAACACGCAAATGAAAAGCAGTCAGAGAGCGAAGGAGGCCTATTTGAAGATGGGGTTCTCAGGCGTGGCTGGAATCCAAGTCCATTGCAAACGCAGGCCTTATGCTAAAAACAGCAGTGTGTCCCACTAAGGTTCAATGTCAGGACAGACGATCTTGGGGAAAATGGGGGAGACATGGAAATAGTGCGCTCAGGTTTATGTAACGCAGGTCAAGGCTTCTTCACGGTAAAAGCATTCACAGCTCAATAAGAAATCCTTTACAAAGAAAAAGTTACTTAGGCAGAGCCGTCCCTGAGAAAGCCAGCGGCAGGGGCCGACACAGGATATTCACGTGACGTCCTGCAGAAACCCTGGCCTATTGAAATCATTGTTTCTCATACCCTAAAGCAAACGAGCCACTCTCGGCTTTAAATCATCCCCTTTTCTCTTTAGCTCATGATTGACTCGCCCGGTGATGCACGCGATGTTTGCGAACATGAAGGAAATTACATAAGAACAAGCTGCCGTGTGCTGTGCTGTGATTGTCTGGGAATATGAACGAGAGACGGGGAAGGCTGCATTGCCCTGACTTGCAGCTTCGTGGGTCAATGGATGGAACTGAAAAGTTTTAGTTGTTTCCATATGATGAATGCTCCTTATTTCAAACACACGGGCTCTCTCTCTCTCTCTCTCTCTCTCTCTCTCTTTCAGTGTATGAATTATTTCTAAAAGTAACCAACAGCTTTGCATGGTAATTCAAAGCTAAGACAGGATAAACAGGTTGTTCTTTTTTGTTTTGTATCCCCTCCACTCAGCTCACAGCTCTCTCCTTTGTTCCCGGGCAAAAAAAACCAATGTCTTTGGAAACTTTTCAAATTGGAGTTTCACTGTGATCACCATTTGTGACTGATCATGGACAGTCATAATCATTAAACATAAACGTGGAATTTGGGTCACTTGTCCTACGTGTCGTAAATCACTGATGTGATCGTTATTTCAGCAGAGAACACTGAACATCTTACTCCATGCCTACTACCATTTTCAGCACAAGGGACCTTGCAATGAAGGAAGCAAACAACGGCCTTGCTTAAAGAGCACTGATACCCTAGTGGAAGGGAAGTGGTTCACAAATAATGTGATGGTGGGAGGCACTGAGGACAGAGCTACAGCCGAGGAAGGGCAGGGAGTGTGGGGTCTTGATACCGCTGTTTACATTTTATTGTGGGGAAAACCACTCTGAACTATCAATTGCACCTTCTCCATCTGCGGTCCTTCTAGATCATTCTAATGACTCCCCTTGCTTGGCAGGCACACAAGTATAATAAGATAGGGGGTGGGTTTGGGTAAATAGAGACTTTAATTCAAATGCTGACTGTGCTATATATTAAGTCTTTGAACTTGGACAACGTATCTACTCTCCAACTGTGTAATGACAAAGACACTACGTATCTTGTGAATACGCTGTGAAAATAATGAAGTCATGTGCGCAAAGCTCCCAGCTATAAACTTCAAGAAATGCTAATGTCCTCATCTTTCCTCCCATTTCTGAATTAAATAGCACTGATTGAATATTTTACAGTAGCATTCAAACGTACATACACATCATTACAGGGCTGTGTATTTATTATATGCATACCTAAAATATTCTCTTAAGATTACATATACTTTCCACACAAACTACTCTGTCTCCCCACATTGTACTCTATGACATCCTTTTTTTATGTCACAAAACTCCTGCCTCACAAATTCTTGCCAAAGGCTGGGGTGGAAAGGAAATAGGAAACTGTATAGGGAAAAGATGACATATCACAACTTGGCTTCGGTTTCTACCTGCCAGCCAAGTGCCCACTGAGCATGGCTTTCATTTCACGCATTTCCTTGGGAGGACCAGGTGCCACGCAACCAACTGTGAAAGAAGCAGAAGACTACACTGATGCAAAGGATGGGCTTCAAAGTTCTCCAGTCCCTGTTCACACTCATTTGTAAAATTCATTTGAATTCATTTATAAAAGAGAATTAATGCCATCCACCTCTTAGGGTTGTTTAATGAGGATTAAATACGAGAATACATGAAAAATGCTTCGGTCCAATCCATTAAGTACTCACAAAACGGTGGTGATTAACAACTGGGAAGGAATTTTAGAAGTCACCAGTAAAGGGTTATTCCTAATTGGATAAGTGATAGATATAGGTATTTAATGTCATTTTTTTTTTTTTTTTGGCATACAAGCACCATGTCTGTGATACAGACATTGCCTGCAAATAACTGAATGACGGCAAGTACTTACCAGAGAAATCGTGACTCTAATCTACATTACACTGTGTTCTGTATGAATTCCAGACGTGAACTTTGTCTGTACGCCACAAATACATTTAATCCAATATCAATTGCATGACTCTTTTCACGAACCTAGGACTTCTTGGAACTTGAAGGACTTTGAAAAAGACACTCGAGTCTTCTCACGTAATTAACAGTAAAATCCATCCTTTTCCATTGGTTCTGTCAATGAGGGATTCTCACAAATTCACCATGGAGACCTCAAGCACTGTAGCTCACGGCCCCCAGTGCCATCCCGCATGGACGCTGAAAACGCACGGTAAGAAAATACCACGTCTTCCCCTTCCTCTCTCCATGAACCTCTGAATTCTTTGGGTTGGAAATCGCACTCATCACTCTCCTCCATGAAATATTGGAAAACAATGAGCAGACATTGGGGAGGTATCCAAGGTTACCTCAATAATTTGCCCACAACTCACATTATTCTTCTCACAGGAAATGCCGTGCTTTTCTGCTTCGCTCTCGTTGTTAAAGCCAAGTTTGCCCTCTAGAGACAAAGTGTGTTCCAATCTGACTGCACCTGTACCCTCTGCAATCGGGAGTTCGAGTATTAGGGATATTAGTATCCTCCTGGTAACTACACAACACAGTGGCCATCCGGTAATGACATACGCTGAGAAGCGAGCTTTTCCTCTAAGGGTTTCTTTTGAAGGGATGTTAAACAGTTTTACCTTTTAATTCGTCCTCATTATCTTAATGCTATGAGGTTGCTTTCCCAACATCATGGTTTACACATATTCAAAGTTTCCAAAGGACATTATTTCACCACAGTGTTCGCGTCTCCAAGGTTTTCTTTTTATCCGTTATCCAAAGTTTCAAACACAGAGCGGATGGTAAACACGGCTTTGCCTGACTTTCGTCTGATAAAACTTCAAAGAGGAAAGATATCGCCATCCTTATCAGCCAAGAGAATCCCCGCTCTCCACTGGTTGGCAAGGTAGAGAGTGACAGAAAGTTTCATCAGCTTTGAGCCCTGAAGGGCACTTTCCTGCTTTGTTCTGGCTGCTCTAAGCCTGTCTCAAATCCAGCTCCCAATAAGGCTGCGTTTGGTTCAGCCTTGGGGAGACACATCTTACTTCAGATAGGAATTTGAAAAAGACCCCATCAATCCATGACAGAGCAGCTGTTCTCCATGCCAACTGTTACGCTCTCCATGAAGAAACCTGCTGTGGGGCCACGAATCAGGAATCAAATCTGGAGATAAGAATCCCTTCTCAAGCGCTTGATTTAAAACACAAGCAAATCGGCCTCCGCCCATCTCCGTGCCCTCACGGCACCAGACAGCCACCACCAGCTCTTTCTTGTTCCCCTGCTGACAGGATGTCAAAAGGGCCACAGCAGGGAAGGACACCCCCCTTGATATGAGCGCAGCACCTGCCAGACACAGCAAGTCAACTATATTCTAGGCTGTGTGTTGAGTGCTTTTCATTGAAGCATCTCATTTACTCCTTCAAAGACCATATGGTGTTGCTATCCCCGCCTCACAGGTGGGGATACTGGGCAAGAAGGAGTTAAATAATTTGGCCAAGTTGGCACAGCTTCTAACCATGGGAGCGAACATTTGAACCTGAATGGTGTGACCTCACGCATAGCCTATATTTTGGCACAAAGCAAACTCATCTCCCACAGCGCTCAAAGCAAAGAGCAAAGACCTCAAACTACACAGAGCGATTCATTAAGATATAGCATCACTCCGAGAGCTCACAGCCCCTCCCTATTAATAAAAATCTGTCCATTGGTAGCAATGAACTGGCTCATCTCGATCCTACTTTTAGCTGTGACGCTGTGAGGTACGTTCCCCTACCTACTTCCATGCATTCTGGAATCGGCTAGGTTGGGGTGCAAACTGTCTTCCATCAAGCTTCTGTATGCTTTGCATAAGCAAATGAGCGGCTGGAGGTCACTGAGGAACTAAACGGTGCTGATTAATTCAACATTCACTCTCTGTCAACAAACAACTGCTGTTTAGTTAGAGGAATGGGCCAAGCAATGGCGGATGGGCTGCGTCAGTGGGCAGGCCGCCAAACATCGTCACTGTACTAGGAAGATATCTTAGGATATTATCTGTGCCAACCTGTGAACATTGGGATATAATATTGGTTGACATAAAGGGACATTTTGTTTCTCCTTGCTCTTAAATAAAGTTCAGTGTCTTTCACCCAACCCTCCCTTCGCCTCTTTACCCAGCTAATATCTGTGCATATGAGGTCGGACAATTAAGTTCGCAAAGTCATCTTAGAAAAAGTGCTACATACCTCGTTGCTGAATATCACTATGGTCACCTTCGAAGTGCTCCCCTTGGGAAGCTATGCACCGACACCAGTGCCTAGTCCACCCTTCAAAGCAATTCTGGAACTCTTTTTCTGGAATGGCCATCAGCTGTCGTATTACCCTTGATGTCCTGAATGTCATCAAAATGTCTTCCTTTCAATATTTCCTTTATCTTCGGGTAAAGAAACAAGTCATTGGGGGCCAGATCAGGTGAGTAGGGAGGGTGTTTCAAAACAGTTATTTGTTTCCTGGCTAAAAACTCTCTCACTGACAATGCCATGTGAGCTGGTGCATTGTCGTGATGCAAGGGCCATGAATTATTGATGAAAAGTTCAGGTCATCTAACTTTTTCACGCAGCCTTTTCAGCACTTCCAATAGTAAACTTGGTTCACTGCTTGTGCCGTTGGTACAAATTCATAACGAATAATCCCTCTGATATCAAAAAAGGTGAGCAACATCGGTCCAACAAGCTCACGAACTTAATTGTCACGCCTCGCATGCAAGAAACTTTTTACCAGACACCCCAGATCACCTTAAGACACAATGATTTACACGACACTATCACAGCAAACAACATTTTTCCTTCACAGCATCTGTCACATGTGTAAGTCATTATTCACACAAATATTTGTTTAGCATTTATTTCCACAGGTAGACTATAAGTTACATGAGAAAGAAGAAACATGCCTGTGTGTTCACAGCTGTATCTTTAGTACCAAGCACAGAATTCACCATGGACTTCAGGCGTTCTACTTCATTGAAGTATCTCATTGAATCCTTCAGTAATATCCTTCAATCTACCCTTTATCTACCCTTCAGTCAACAATAAAATCAAGGTAAGCCCTCAGTAACATTAGCAGCTGATGGTGAGGATGATGATGGCTGAAAACCAGTACCACCATCTATGGCTCACTGTCTGCACGACGTGTCACTGTCTTTATCACATAACTTACCATTCCAGGAAACTCTTGCCCAGGAAATTAAAAGTCCAAATAACACTATTGCTCCTTTTGGAAACTTCCGGAAAGACCCATCAGCTTTTCTGCAGAAAGCATCCACCATTTCCACCCCTGGACTCTTTAGACGCTCCACACCAATATCCTTGCCTTGCTCTGTCCTCCAGTCTTTAAACAGCGATATCATCATCCTTACTCAACACTACACAACAGGTTCCTGTATGAGAGGACCCACCTGCACCACATTTCTGAAGTTCCATAAACATCCCAACTTTGCTCATTCCCAAGGTGCTACTAAGACTCCGTTGAGGTAGTTTGCACTCTCCCTCAATTCAGGAAGCAGTAAATACAGCTTCACTGTATCACCACGTGATTCTGGTGATAAATGGGACAAGACAGCATTCAACATCATTAATATCAAGCATCTCAAGACAGATCTCAGTGATGGAGTGATTTCAGCTCTCTGCTCAAGCACCATATCACAGACAGGTTCTCCTTGACATTATCCTGGGGGGGCCAAAAAAATGGATACAAGTGGACCCTTTAGTCAACGTTGCTCAAGCAGTAGTTCGCCATAACCAGAAGTGTCTGGACGCTGATGGGAACCACTTTGAGCACCTCTTGTAATTGCATAAGTCGAACGTGACTTGTATTCGTCTTTTGTTATAGGTATATATCAAGTATTACAATTTTAATAGTCTTTTCCTTTCTTAAATTTGAATACATTTTTTTGACACCCTCTGGCCATTTCTGTCCTCTCCCCTGACTTTCTGTTCTGCAGGGCCCTTCTCACTATTTGACACTCTAATAACTATCCACTCGCTCGCTGCATTTCAATTCCTCTTCTAGAGTGTGAGGTGCGTGAAGGGGACTCAATGCTGTTCTCCAACGTATCCTCACGCCCAGGACTCTGCCTGCCACATTGTTGGGACTCAGATTGTGTGAAGAGGGTGACAGGACCTGCTTGTCTAGCTGTACTTAGGGGGGCCATGGAGGGAGGCAAACAGGTGACTATTTCACATGTTTATTGTCTCATCTCATTTTATCATCACAACACACTAAATGTTGGCATATACTCTTCCCATTTTACAGATGACAACTTGAAGCTCAGAAAGACTGCTTAAGGCAGGGAGACAGCCTGCCTGGGAAATAGATCTTCCAAGGACGGTTTCCATATTCTGTGTCACCACTCCCTAGCATTGGGTGTAACAGAGTGAAATGCACTGTCTCTCTGACTCCATCGTGTTCAAGCCTGAGTTGTTCCCTGGCCTTCTGGCCAATAGTTCCTGCTTAGTCTTACATATAGACATGCTAATTGTGGACCAAAAAAAAGGGGCCACATACTAAACCTGACAAGCTCAGGGGAGGCCTGCATGGCAGGCCCTACAAACACAGAGGCCGAAACGAACCGCATAGGATGGTCTAAACATAACACATTCCCTAACTAAACCCCTGTCATGGCTGGTAGTCACATCCCTGGCCTGTAGCTTCCTTGACAAAGGTCGGTCTTTATCTTAAGTGAGCCTGTCTAAGGTTTTTTTGCATCTAAGACAACATGCCCTTGTAATGTGACAGCAATCCCTTTCTCCGGACCCCCCAGGGCACAACCCATCACACCAGAGCACGAGACCACAAAAACCCCTTATTGTTATCTTGTTTCCCGAATACCATCTCTAAATGCTATAAAATGTTAATTGTTAACTATTCTGTACCCACCAATGTAAAAGAAGTATCTGTCTCTCCAATTTACTTTTTATCCAATCCCAGCGATTTCCCTGCTTTGCTTTCTTCCACCCCCTCAATCTACCACCAATGGATTTCATGTAACCTTGTCCTTTGATTCTAATGTATAAAATATGTTGCAAAACCACCATTTCCCGTTGCAATCCCTCAGTCCATTGAGCTTTTGCTTCCTGGTAACTGTCACCAGTTTGGCTCAGATAAACTCTTATAAATGTTCTCTTAGGCTGGATGTTTTCTCATCGACAAAATCAGGAGAGGAATTCTGCTTGTGGCTTGAGTTTATAAAACAGCCCTTCCCGTGTGCCTTTCCCTTGACATAAAAGAAGGCTGAGCTCTGCACTTTCTTAAGATGGATTTGAGAAAGCGCTTGGGCTCCCATCTTCTCTGCTGACACCTCCTCGATCAGTAAACCTTTCCTCACTCCAAACTCTGTCACCTACTGGCGTGTTGGGCACGGACCTTGAACCGGTAACATGAGTATTGGAAATGGAGGCCAGGAATGACTGATCACTGCTTTCCCAGTACGCACGGCTACTCAGGAGAAGGTACTCTGCTGAGGTTAGAATTCGAGTGTGCTCAGTTGACATTTGTAACAGCCAGAGACACGCTGAAAACCTCCAGCAATTTATATTAGAAGACGCATCTTTAATTCCCAGGGGATTGTGATTCTTAAGACTAAAGACAAAGCCCCGGTTCAGAGTAATCCTCCATCCAAAGGGAATTTTAGGTTTGGAAACAGGGAACGAATCCCCTGCACTGCCTGAGAAAGATGGCTGATCCAACCACGAGGTGAGTTCTGCTTTAAAATGTAGCATTAGAAGTATGACATGCCTTAAAAAAAAAAAAAAAAATAGCTAGCATTTCAAAAACATAGGAAAAAAACCGACTTGCTATATTCTGTAGGCAGCATGAAAACATGAGTGGCTTTCTTTGGCAAAGATAACCCACAGGAGATGAAAGAAGGAAGGAAAGAGAGGGACAGCAATGTGTCCCATTTCGGGAGAGACAACAGGAGGCTGAATTAGGTAGATAATTATTATCTCAATCCTCACTTCACTTTTTCTATGTAGAACAAACATCACTGGAGACCATCTTTGCTTTAAAAATCCTGAGCATAATTGAGGGGGAAAAAAAAATCAAATAATGACCCTCCATTCAAAAGGTTTTAGAAGGAGTCGGTGGGTGGCATATTTAAATGATAATGAGATACCACCAGGCTAGGAGAAGACACAGATTACCTAACAGAAAGCGTTTTTTCTCCATTAATAATAACTTTTAGAGTAAGAATGTTAGAAAATGCGAATAAGAATGAAAAGCCATTTTTTTTTTTTTTTTTTTTTTTTTTACCGTGAATTTCTGATGAGCCGATCTTTTGTGAAAAGAACAGAGTGGTTTAGGAAGAGGATTTAAGACCTCAAGCCAGGCCAGGACTCCCAGTCAACTCTTCCCGCTGGAAAATGCCACTTGTCTCTTCCCATTGATTTTAAGGTGAAATCCTTATCAGACAGAAATCACTATCAGATGTAGTTTTGCATCCAACCCAACCACCACGGGTCTTCTCCTAAAGGGAAGAGACGAACTTCGCAAGGATGATACAGCTACAAAAGTTTGCACATGTTCTGTATTCAAAGCACCTGATGCCATCAGATTTCTCATTAGAAACAAGTGTCCCCATCAATGCAGAATAAAGCGTCCCTCTCGCACTGGATGAAGACAAAATGTCAAGGCGATTAGCAAAGAGCGGCCTACCAGTCGTCTCGCACAAAGCAGACACAGCCCTGATAAGGCCCCTATCTCCAGGTTTGAAGACATGCCCGGGACAGATTTATCAAATACCAAACACATCTCTCTAAAGCATTTGGAGGAACAAATAAATGTTCTCCTTGGAGGAAACAGATGGGAACCTGCATTCTGAAGCCCAGAGGTGTCCACCACACCCCTACTGGACAGCAGACAACCTGAGTCCATTATCTCCTCCACAATGTCTCTCACCTGCCCCTCATGCAATGAGTGGTCTTCATTAAAAAGACAATATAAAACAAAACATGGAAAACCGTGAGAGGCCTGGTTTTCACTTGCTCTTAACCCAATCGCTCTCTAATTGATGCCAGTTGTTGTGGCTCACAGCCAGAATTCATTTACATGTGTCCGCCTCCACTGGGTCCCCTCTTACTCCAGCCCACCACCATCTCTCCCTGGTGTGAGGCCATATTTAGGCCAAGAGCAGAAACCTCATCTTAAAAGCCATCTTGTTTTGATCCTGTCTTGCTGTATCTTCTAGGGGCCTGTGATCAGCCCGGAGGTGGGGGGTGGGGGGCGCTGGGCAGGCGACCTGGGCTTGGTCATGCCCTGAAACCCTTTGTCAAAGAAAACCCCCTGAAGCATTGAAGGGGGAACAGCCTCGCTTACCCCCTCCTGTAAAACTCCACACCCCTCTTTGCTCCCGGAGGTTATGGTCTCTTCCCTCTGCTCCAGCCTGACCTCCCGCAGCGCCAACACACCAAATACATTGTAACAGACCAAACTTAATCTCCCGAAACTCTTTCCTCCAGCCGAGCCTCACAACCAGCAGCCCTGCCACATCTTCCCAACTGGTGTCCCCATTCGCAGGCTCCTTCCTTGTCCACACAGCTGCAGAGTGATCTTTTAAGATGCAAAGAGGCCACCATCACTCCATTTCAAAGAAAGGCTTGGATACTTTTGCAAATCCTCTTCAAATAGAGCACAAAGCCCTTAATATTTAGCTCTCCAGTAGGTCGAATAATGCTCACCCTCCCCCCCCCAAAAAAAAAAGGTTTCCACATCCTAATTCCTGGAGCCTGAAAATATTTTGTTTCAAGGTAAAGGGGATTAAGGTTGCAGATGGAATTAAGGTTGCTACTCAGTTGACTTTAAGATGAAGAGATTATTCTGAATTACTTAGGTGGGTTCAGTGTAATCACCAAAATCCTTCTAAGTGGAAGAGAGAGGCAGAAGGAAAGTCAGTGTCAGCGGGATTGCCTGTGAAAGACCAAGCCACCACTGCTGGCTTTGAGGACAGCAGAGGGCCCTGAGCCAGGATGGTGGCCCCCAGCAGCTGGAAAATGCTGGAAAGAGATCCCTCCCCAGAGACCCCAGCAGGAACGCTGCCTGGCTGACACCTGATTTTAGCCCAGGGAGACTCCTTCTGGACTTTCAACGTTTTGTACCATGTTCCGTTCACCGCTTGCCTCTTTTCTCCTGGATTTTCCATACTTGTGCTGCCACAAGTTCCCCAAAGAGGCTGTTCCCTCTCCTGTGACTGGCCCTCTTTCCCAGCCTGCCCTTGCTCATAATTTAGGTGGTGAGTGAACGGTGCATGACTTTCCACAACCACTACCCTTCCTGACTCTTCACTGAGGATAGTTAGATGCCACTATTTCACGATCCTTCTGCACCTGTAACATTCATCACACTTGTTGACACTTCTCCAAGTCTAGGGTGATGGCCTCATCCTGGTTTACATGGCACTTCCCTGGTTTTCATGGTTTTAGGAGGAAAGTTCCATCTCTCAGGAAAACCCTCTTTCTGGGAAACCTGGGACATCTGGTCAACTCCTCAAGCCCTCCTTTCTTAGTAGCACAGGGCCTGGCATGTAGTAGGTAATGCCATAAAATACTAATGAATAAATGGATTTACTGTTTCTATCATCTTTTACTGCACACACACACACACACACATTTCCAGTCATGTTCCCTTCCACTCCTGACCCTTCTGTGTAATCACAGAAGTCTGCCCCAGGCTACCGTATTCTGGATATTACCCAATTCTGGGATTACACAAGTCTCTTAGTGCTATGTCCCTACACCTCACCTCTCAGCATTACCTTCCTTCGTTCTCCTGTGCCATGAGAATGAGTTCTTAACTCAATCATTCAAGGAAGAAAAGCTTTATTGTAAACCTACTTCAAAAGCAAACATTACGTTCTTTTTGATAAATTTCTATAGGGCCTGAAATGGTCTGTGCTCTCAAAAATGAACATAAATGATAATAATGGTCACCACCTTTGAAAAGTTGGTTCTTGAAAGCAGAATTAACTTTTTCAGATCCCTCAGGTGCTATTTTGTGTCTTAAAAGAGGAATGACTTCGGAATTACACAGCCAGGTATCCCTCTATTGGGGATTTCTCACCTTTGAAGTACGTTTTAAAAGCAAGCAAGAACTTAAATCTCAATCAGTGACCAAGTTTTACAATCTTTTTGTTTTGATCCCAGTGTTCAATTGTATGAGAATTAGTCTTTATCTGTATGAGGCTGTGGTTTTCAAACTTTAATATTAATAAAAATCAAGTTACGCGCCTGTGGAAAATTTCAGATTCCTGCCCAGGCACACTCTGGAGTTTTTGTTTTAAAATCTAGAAACTGGTTTTCTCGTAAGTAGCTTCAGGAGTTGCCATGGACAACACGGTAATAGACTGGAAAGCATGATGAATTTTCAAAGCAATAACATGGCATAAGAGATAGGTAATATTGACATAATCCCTTTAAAAGCTTATCATTATGGAACAAAGAAAAAGCATCTATGTGTGTACTGGAGTGGGAAGGCATTCTCGTCAAGATGATATTTATAAAATATTATATTTAATGGCAAATGAAGAAACCTTGTTATTGTCACCAACAGATAACAGCACGCAAAGGTTATCTGATACGTGGCATGCAGACTTCTGGATAAAAATGTCTAGTGCTGCCCACACCTCAGCTGCTTTACGGGATGTGTCCTCTCAGCCTACACGCCGGCCTCTGTGGGGCTGCATGTAGGAAACTGGTGTCCTGTATACACTCTGTTTATAAAATTATGTCTCAGTCACTCGTGTTCACCTGTTCATACACTTCAACTCCTTCCCGGTCTTGACTCTCGGCCCACAATATATGAGGTGTGATTGAAAAATACAGTGAATGTTTACATTTAAAAAAATGTATTATAGTAAGAGTCACATTGCTATTAGTCTCCCTGAAAATATCCCCCCCCCTCGCTTTGAACACACTTATCCCATCGTTCTGGCCACTTTCTGAAGCAGTTCTGGAAGTCCTCTTTCGTGTCTTTAGTTCATCCTCCATCATGACAATGCTCAGTGTCACACATCGCTTTGGGTACAGCAATTTCTGTCAAATAAAAACATTACAGTGTGTCCTCATCCACCTTATTCACCAGATCTGGCACCGTGTAACTTCCGGCTCTTCCCCAATGTCAAAATGACCAAGAAAGGAAAATGTTTTGAATCGATTCAGGATATTGAGGCAGTCATGGCAACGCAACTAAAGACATTCACAAAAGAGGACTTCCAGAATTGCTTCAGAAAGCGGTAAGAACAATGGGATAAGTGTGTTCAAAGTGAGGGAGTATTTTGAGAGGGATTAATAGCAATGTGTCTTTTACTGTAATACATTTTTAAATTTAAATATTCACCATATTTTTTGATCATGCCTTGTATACGCAGAGCCTCTTGCTACCACACTTGCTCACATTTGTTTCAAGTCGCATCTCCTGGTACAACCTTGATGCTTTCACAAAAATGACAACAATCCACGTCCCTCACCCAGGGTCACTTCTCAGACACCATCCATGTCAGGAAGCAGAAATATGGACAAGACTTGGCTCACCTTATTGACGTTAAATGCACCATTGAAGGACCCCAGACACCCCAGGGTCTTCCTTCTTTGATATTCTGGGGATTGAAATAAAGGGCATCAATGTGCCAAAGGGTACATTTCTTGAGAATGCACAAGTTCATAATAAAGATAAATACAAAGTCTTTCTAGAATATCCCCATGGAAATAAATTGTTGAGCAATAAGAAATGTTCTAAACTTCTGTTTTCAAAAAAGGAAAAAAAGAAAAAAGAAAAACAGGTCACATTGAAAAATGCTCTTCTCCGTACAATTTTAAGTTGCTTTAGGACAGGGATTGTATTGTAAGCTGCCCTTAGTCATGAAAGAAAACTGGAACAGTGATTTGCACATAGCAGACTTCCAATAAATGATATTGATTGAATATGATATTACTTAACATGATAAAACTCTGACTAGGCTCCAAGCAGCTTTGAAATCATTTGTGATAGATCATTTTCACTCATGGGCTAAAAGATTCTCCATGTCCTCTTTGACCTTCCTCTGCAGCTACATGTCTGGTCTTGCTTAGTTTGCTCTCTTACATTTGCATGGGATGCTCCGCTATGAAAACTGTTGTCACATTTATCATGGCATTCAATTTTCACACACGCTCTTTAGACAATCTTGTGGTTTTCACAGCGGAGGAGACGGAGGCTGAGGGAAGTTTGGAACTGGCAAAGGTCTTGCAGATGTGTGTGAAGAGGCTGAAATTGGAGCACCAGTTTTACCCTCAAAATCCAGTCCTTTGTAGCTAGAAATCCAGTCTTCTGCACAGCACGCTGTGCTGTGCTAACTCTTTAGGAGGAGCCGTGAAGGTCCCCTCCAGCTCTGACACTTACTACCTGTGGGTCTTGACCTGTCTTAGTCACAGTGTCCTCCTTATCTTCAAATAGGACTAAGGAGAGACCAGCTATTGATTGGTTGATCTATGTTCCAGGTGAGAAAGCCAAAGCTCCAAGAGGTCAAGAAGCTGCAAAGCGTCAGAGGCTAGCATCAAAGATGGCGGCTTCTACTGGCCCTCAGCTCCCTCTTCAGGTCACTGCTTCTCTGACCCACTGCTGAGGCTTGTCATACTCCTGGAAAAGCAGGAGATGTACATCGAGGAATGGTCCATACACCAAATAGCACAGTGCAGGTTACATATTTTCATGACATAGTTTCCACTCTTATTTATTTTTTAAAATGTTCATATTTACTACATTTTCATTATGAGTCATAGGGCTGGTTAAGGAAATGTCACTCTCCTTAGATGCATTTACCAACAGCACATCTCTCCAACGTCCTCCGTCTGCTGGTTCTCTTCTCTGACAAAGTTTTTGCTTAGAGACATGCACGAAGGATGCAATAGCACAAAGCGGCAAGCCCTTCCACCTGTGGCCCACACACATTCAAAAATGAGAACACCGACATCAAAGCCACCATATTCCATTTTGAGTCACCGTTCTCTGAAGTCGATGGAACCCAGTCCCCTAGTCTGTCCTATGTGTTTGACAGTGTAATCTGCAGCAGAATCCAATAGCATAAATTGATTACAACCCATCAGAGAGTATTCCCTAAACAATTTTTTCCACAATTAAACCATTGTGTTACAGAAGAATTTGGTTAGCAATACTAATAGGTGTCCCAAATGAACTATAGCATTCCTCCTGAGACGCTAGGATGACACCGTTCCCTCTTGCTTGACAGTAATATGTAACGAAATCATCTTAATATTTATTCACCGAGTCAACTAGGCACAGTCTCCAGAAGCAAACAGCTCCCCCTCTCCGAATACTAAGAAAAATGTTCTCCTGTTTAGGGTAGATCCGTAAGACTTGGCACACACACTTGGCACACGTGCTAGCACACCCCTTCCTGTTCCCCAGGAAGACAATGCTAGTCAATCACACCACTCTCCTGCTGAGCTCAGATGCATCCTTCTCAACAAAACTATGGGGAGCCTTTACTAATCAGAATTGGCAAGCAAGAAATCTATTTGCCTAACCTCTTCTAGAGTCTTATTTCACTAAGCCAAACACAAAACTCCTGGAAACCTGATCTAGATACCCAGATATGAGCGTCCCCAAATCCACGGGATGTTGAATTTTATTTCTCAGTGTACAATGACCATTCTGGCATGTTCAGTTGGCTTTT
Organism: Rhinolophus sinicus; assembly: GCF_036562045.2. Lineage (NCBI taxonomy): Eukaryota > Metazoa > Chordata > Mammalia > Chiroptera > Rhinolophidae > Rhinolophus > Rhinolophus sinicus. Next base: position 11,363,247 of record NC_133767.1, read on the forward strand.
AATAAAACTACTTCTCTCGACAAGTTGTCTCTGTCCTTTGTTCCTAAACTCCGCCAGCCAGTATTTCTCAAGAACCCTAAAGTAATACTTGCATTTCCTCTCCAAGTTTTTATTTCCTTCTTTAATCAAGGCAAATCTATTCAACTGCTAAAATCTATCACTAGAAAAATCCTTCTCGGTTTTAGCGTTCTGTGTCCTACTCCCCCACTCCAAAAAGAATTTTATTTCACTGTGATTGTTCTTTAGTCCTCAAGGTATCCAGTAGTTAGGTCCTTCTAAGGATTAGAATACAGTGGTGGAAGTTGAAAATCATCTAGTGACATGAAAAAAACTCACTTGCCTATGAATTGATAAATAATAAAACTGACAGGTGACAAACAGTATTTTTTTTTTTTTTTTTTAGGAAATCTCTACAGGTTTCTAAGTATTCATTTATAGACTATCTTTTAAAAACCAAGTTACAATGTCTATGAATATAAATTTAAACAGGTGCTACCTGTTTTAAACTTAATGCAACATACAGGAAAATGTCTGTATTCGTTTCTGTTTGTTTGTTTTAATTTAAAATTTTCAGAGTTCTCCAATGGGAAGAACCATTGTTTATGGACCATTCCATAAACAAAACTCTGAAAAATAAAGAATGAAAAAGTAGACAAATGATACAAAAGACTGTAAGACAAAAGAGAAGTTATGATAAAGAGAAATTTTCAAAAGACACTGAATTGAAAAAAAGATCAGACTAGAAATGGAGAAATCTTAGGACAAAAAAAAATGGAACTATCAGATGCAGAAAACAGCTTTAAACAACATGGAAAGTATACTACAGGAAGAAGTAGCTTTTCAATACATAATATTTATTGAATATGATAAAATTCTGACTAGGCGCCAAGCCACTTTGAAATCGTTTGTAATAAACCATTTTTACTCATGGGCTAAAAGATTAGAACATTTAGAATACCAATGCATGATCCTAGAGTCAACAATGAAACACAATGAATACTTTTAGCATGATTTCAAATAACTACTAAGGTCTGCGAGAATGGACCATGCTTTGTAAGACAGAGCTAGTCCACTGAATTGTATATGCTGCGTAACTTGCATAGACAGAAGTGGGCATAGCCAGCAAAAGACTTACCTTGACATGTTTTCCAACACCTCTCTGTTTTTCTAGTCCATGCTATGGTTTATGCTGACTTACTCTTCTCCAAACATCTAGAAGGTTCTACGTAATTCACTAAAATAATAGACTCCTAAAAACCAAAGGGCATTTCCTCTACCCAGCGTTCTGCCATATCACCAGTGCAGTCCTGAGGATCCCTGGCCAGCATCTGTGCATGTGAGTGTGTGAGTGTGTGTGTGTGTGTGTGTGTGTGTGTGTGTGTGTGTGTATGAAGATGTAATGTCACTCCATGCTCTGATTGGAACATTTTATAAAGGAGAGAACTGATGACCAGAGAATTTCACTAAGTTAACCACAGTCATAGAGCCACGTGTGTCTCTCATTGTCAATGTTACTCTTGCCGTCACGAACAGTTTTGCCTATTAATGTAGCATACAATTGCTACTCAACCTTTTAATATGTGCTTAGAGCATTCATATGTTCGGAGATCTTGCCTTCCAAAGGAGAGTGTAAAGTCTCATTTATGTCTTGCAATAATTTTCTCTTTTAGTTTGAATAAAATGCCTCGCACAGTGACAGGTACATAATAAGCAGTCAGTAAACGCATGTTGATTGAATTTAGCTCTTCCTGCCTTATACGGCGCCATGAAAGTCTCCTAATATTGCTTTCATTTTCGGAGCTATTGATTCAATTATTCTTCCTCAAATCTTAAATGAAGCAGGTCACCCGTCCTCCCAGGCATCCACATATTAGTGGTGTCCTCATTCGTCTTCCATTTACATCTAACTAAACTAATTATTTTCCTGCTATCTCACACCCCATTGGTGTTACACAAACCGCTGAGATGGCCCTATCTCCTGCAGGCATCATTGTATCTTTTCAGCAGCCTGTTGTAACACGGGTGACAGAACTATTAAGAATGTCAGCCTTCAATGCATGAGGAACTTCTATAAAACAAACGGTGTCATCCAAGGTAAAACCAGCAACAAAGGGAACGGCAGGAGCCAAGAGCACCACATCCAAGCAAACTGTAATAGGGAAAGGAGATGTGATTTACCCATTCCTGGGGCACAGGAAAAAAAGAAATCAAAAAACAAAACAAGACAAAAACAGCTTCATGATTTCTGCAAGACAGAATACATACTGCGAGTGGTCAGTGAGGCACTGAAGAGTTGAGAAATGGTTGGATTTTATGCAACATTGAATAGATGATGACGATGATGATGGATGGATGGATGGATGGATGGATGGACAAACTGACAGCCAGGATGCTTGAACTTTTTTCCATCCCCATAACTATCACACAACCCCATTCCAAGCCAATATCATTCCTGCCTCTGAGGCTATTCCAATATACCTCATAGCTGTTCTCCTGGTTTTTGCTTTGCCTCAGTCCAAGGCTGCTTCAATACAGTAGCCAGAGTAATATTTTCCAAAACACAAATATAATCACGGTCCTTCCTTTCTCAGATCCTTTAATGGCTGCCCACGGCACTCAGGCTAAAATCTGGAATCTGCACTTTGATGGCTACGCTCCCCCGTCCATTCCTCCACCACCACCATCACTTGCTTCCATCCCAGCACTCTGTTCAAACCACACCTTCCTTCAGTCCTTCGAAAGCCCCCAATGGCTCGCCCTGTCTGGCCCCAGAGACTTCTCCTTACAATGTCTCAGCTTCAACGTTAATTCCCTAACCAGCCAAAGGCAATGACCGTACTCTGCAGATTTGTATGCTGTGTATCTCACAGTACTTCCTACAAATGTGTAGTTCCGCATGTATTTGTAGGACTGTTTCTCTAGTATTGGTTTCCTCTGAAGAACCCAAGCCCCATAGGTCCTGGAATCTTGCTCGTCTCGTCTGTCCCTTGGCCCCAGAGCCATGACTGACACAGAAGAGCATGGGAGGTACATCTCTCGAGTGGATGACAGAACGGCTAGAGCCACCTGCCTCCACACAGGAGAGCAATTCCTGTAGGGGAGAGATGAGGAAGAGGGTCCCAGGAATGGAGGGGCCCCCATGCTGAGACCTCACCTTTGAGACATCCCTCATCGATGCTCTCACAGGGAGCAGGGGACGTCCCCTGACGGATGAGTGCTGCTGGTGACACTGGGCCCAGCCGCAAGGGGAGTGGAAGAGGACACAAAATGCACAGGATTCTTAGCAGTTCTGTGCAGGTGTGGCACCCCCAGGCTCCTCAAAGCATCACGTTTGCCAAGACGGCCCTCGTGGAAAAGCTTGCAACCTGTGTCAGCCACCAGTATGCCACGGGGTGGGACCACAGGCTCTGAATAATAAGGCCTTTTTCACTTTAGCAGAAATAGTTATATTGCTTCTTTCACTTCCCTATTCCCATAACTCTTTATTAAAATATTCGAATATTTGTAGTATTAAACTATATATATGTGTGTGTGTATACACACACACACACACACACACACACACACACACACACATGATCTCAAAGGCACAATTCATTTCCTTGCTTGTTAGTCCTTCACCTATGTTTTTTCTCAGAATGATGCTTCAGTTGCAACCCAGTTAAAACCCTGATGGAGCTTCAAACCCCTTTGAGGCTCCAGGCATGTGGGACGTCACCAGGACAGAGTCGTGGCCCCTGGTGGCTCTCGACTCTGCTGAATGTCCTAACCAGAATCCTTGTGTAATGCACAGTCCCTGGTAACCATAGAGAAGGTTCCACGTGGCATTTCCACGGTGCTCTGTACTTTGTGTTCCTCATTATTTCTTTTCATGGAGAAGAGAAAGAGGAAAGAAAGTTGCACAGCTGAAGTCTAGTTTTTTAAAATTACACCAATCACCGACTTTATCTACTTTTTGGAGGAGAATTATAAATATAACCTAGACATGAGCTGAGATCTTAAGCACCACAAATCCCTGTGCAAACCACTGTTTCTGTGATGCAAGGTCCAGGCCCATTGGCACTTCGGACCCAGGGACCTGCACATGGAAAGAATTTAGTGCAGCAGTCAAGAGCGTGGCTGCTAGAGTCATGACGGCTGAAGTTCAAATCCAACTCCAGCTCTCACGTGCCGTCTGACTTTGAGGGATCCATGCAACCTCTGTCGGCTTGCTTGTCAGCAAAACCGCCGTAATTAGCAGGACCCATCTCAGCGGGTCATGGGGGGGATGACATGAGGTGAAGCATGCAAAATGCTTGGCCCAAGGCCTGGCCCACGTGCAAATGCTCCAACACATTGGCCGTTACCTCCGATTTGCTAAGGACAACAATATGTGCTCTCCACTGCACAGACCCAGGCAGGAACGCAGCACGTCACATAACTGCCATCAACAGCTCACTTCCAAAACCTGTGAACTACAAGTGTTTTAAAGAACGGGGTTCATTTTACTCTTGGGTGGGAAGGCGTACGGGGTAGAGTGAAGGATTTGATTGTGACAAAGCAAATTGAATTTCTCTAACAGGCACTGATTTCCTTGGGACCCTTCCCCTCACACAGTAGGAGCTTCCTACCCACTTTCTGGATGGATCCTAGCGCCTCGATTCCTCTCTTCTCCTCTCGCTCAGAAGAACCACTGCCAGCTCTTCTCTAACTAAAACCCGGCTCTATTGTTGTGACCATCTTTTGGACCGATCGCTCCCAAAGCTATGCTCTCAGGGTCCCACTCTTCATCCCAAAAGCCTTTTCCCAAATGGAACCTTCTCTCTGCAAAATGACTTTTTCTAGAATCTTCACAAGAAACCTATGTTGTTGCTATTGTTCTCATTACAAAAGAGGAAAGTGGGACCGAGGAAGGTTAAGGAAATGTCCCACGTTCACAGAAGTGTCAATAGAGAGGCAGGGTTGGAATCCCCACTGGTCTCAAGGTCTGTGCTTTTTTTTTGGAACAGGCCCACCACTTCCTTTATTTGAATCTAAATATCGGGTCTATTGAGCACGTACAGCCAAAGACTCACAGCTTATTCGGCCTAGCTATGCTCGACTTTTAGGAACTTCTACCGACAGAATTTTCAGAGTGGACGGGAGTGCACGGCCCCGTCACTAGACTGAGCACACATGCATTGAACCAAGTTCTTAGACATGAGCTCATGTAGAGAGGGCGCAAAAAAAAAATGTACACATATTTTAGGAAAGGAAAAAACTGCATTCAAATGGTAATACTCAATATACACTGATAACAAAAGATGAATACAAGTCACGTCTGACTTCTGCAATTATAAGAGGTGCTCAAAGTGGTTCCCATCAGCGTCCAGACACTTCTGATTACGGCAAACTACTGCATGAGTAACGTTGACCAAAGTGTCCACTCATACGCATGTTTTGTTGGCACCCCTGGTATATATATATAAAACAATGATATGTGGGACTGGAGAAACATCAGACCCCTCATCTCCAGAATCTCTAAACCCTTGTCAAGAAACAGCATGACACTCATCACAGAGCAATCAAACGCAGAGTTTCTTGCATTTATACCAGTCTCAGACAGAATGCCTTGGGCCAGAATCCCTGGATTCTGAAGTTCCTTTTTCCCTGGGGCATTGTCACGTCAGAGAGCAACGGGCTATCTTCTAATCTGCCTTCCTCCTCTATTCTGTGAGTTCTTTGAAGGCAAAGATTCAATCTGACTCATATTTCCAACTCCATTGTCTAGCTCCTCTTAAATGTAATTTGAATCATCGTTACTGGCAGAGAAAACATAGGCAGCTATGAGTACAAAGTCCACGAGACAATGAGCTGGCTGTGAAAAAAACACCACCCATTTAAAAAAAAAAAAAGAAAAGATTTATCAAAATGCATCCAAATTCATAACGATGCTTACGTATATCCTTTGATTGAATAATTCCTCTCAGGGGCATTTATCCTCAGGAAGTTACCCCAAGGAAGAAAACTCTGGAGGTCCTCAGTTAACTCGGACAGTGGTGTTCGTGAAAAGAGCTAAAGTCTCCTAGGTGTTACATAACAAAGGAGTAAAAATAAACATCACCCTCATGACATATTGTGTAATCCTCAAAATTAACGATTGCAGGAGGTGATGCGGCAACATGAAAATAAATGCTCAAGCTGAAACGTGAGGGAAGAAACCATAACACCCAGTCACAAGCCTGTTATAACCACAGCTTCAGACCACATATGTGGACAGGAATTACACAGAAAAGCGGGAAAGGAATGAAGGTGGCTTCCTGGCGGTGGTGCATGTGAGAATGATTCAGCACAGGTGCAGGGAAGCCTTGTCTCCTCAAGGTCTTCAGAGAGTTATTTGCGCGATAGGTTTTACACAGGAACAAGGAAGGTCAGGGAGAGGTTGGATTCTGTTCCAAAATGAAAGGCAGAGCCCCGAGGTGAGAGAGCCCAGCTTTGCATGCAAAGACAAGGAGATTCCCGATCCTGGAGCCAGCCCCGCGCCGGCTGGAGTGTGTGATTATGCTCTCGGGCCATCTGCTCGGGGCTGAGAAGACAGCCGTGTGTCCTCCTGCCTGGGCACTGGGGAGGAAACTGATCACTAGTCAATCTGCTTGAAATTGCCTTGGATGATTAGTGTGTAATGACTCAGGTAGGTCACGGCCAGGGACGTTTCTGTTATTAACGCATTAGCAGCTGTAAATGGGCATTGATTCTGCCTAGAGGCGAGGTTTATGGACATGGTGGGGAGAGGCCGGCCCTGTGGAGTATCAATGGGCATTGCTGGGGGAGGAGACTCCTTGCAAGGGCAAGGCCATTCGGGGATGGGTGAGAAGGTCCAGGAGGAAGGCCAGCCAGCCTGCAAAGGAAAACAGCTGGCCCGGGAATACGGAAGAGAAAACTTGACCTGAAAGAGGACTAAATCTTGGCCCACTCCCACACCAGAGATGGATCTAATCATATCCTTGCATTCTGAGGCCAACATCTATCCCTCCTCTGTGATTGGCTAGTCCATGATAATGAATACAACGTAGATTGCTGTATTTATTTTAAATTTTATCTTGCAATTTTATCATGAATTCAGGGGCCCGTGCCTGTGACCTGTACAAGAGCTATTTGTGAATGGGTGAATGAATGAATGAATGAATGATGCATTACCAGAGTAAGACTATTGAATTCTATGTCAATGTCACAGCACCCTGAGCTGGAATGCACCACAATACAGTTTTTCAAGCAAATTTATCCTCAAATAGAGGAACTAAGATCCAATGTGTTAACCAACTTGCCAAATCATACACACACACATACACACACACACACACACACACACACACACACACACACACACTCGGGTAAACCAGTAAGAGAGGATTTATGAATTGTTCTGAATGATAATAATAGTAATCATGGCGACCACTTATTTAGCGCCGACAGTATGCCAGGCACACAGTTGGGGTTGGTACTTTCTGAGGCAAGAATACTCATTTGTGGACATAATCACCTGAATGCGAAAGAAACTATGCACATGCTTTTAAAAAATATATTTTGCCTGTCAGCAAAATATTTCTCCTTTCAGGAGAAAGTTTATCTTTTTACTTTGGAGCTTTTCAACACTTGAATAAATGTTGAGCCTCCTCCATTTGGGGAAACCAAATTCCTTGTTTCTATAACTGATTCACCAGCCATTTCACCAAAATCTGTGCTTGCCCTGCACGATTTCCGGTTAGTGCTACACGTCCACCAATGTCTTCAATAAACCACCTCATGTCACAAAGTTGAGTAGGAACAGCAAACAGATCTAATCTTTGGCTTAGGTGAAGCGATTTAGCAGAAGCTCCAAGTCACTGTTTTCCTTGGGTCATTCAACTGGGAACGAATGGATAATGAGGACGAACACAGAGACGGATGAACACACCTCTTTGCTGCTCAAACCAACAGAAAGCGTGCGGGCAAAACCTGCTTTCATTTCCTCTCTAATGCCAGCCAGAGGGGAGGTCCGCCGATATTGGTATCAGTTTATTAATACTTATTAATACAGCAAAGAGAATACAGATCAGATTGTCCTGATCATATTTGGTGCGTTATCTTGTGCAGAAGACAATGGGCTCATCCCTGCCCATAGGTGGGGCGGAGAGAGGCCACCGCTGGTCACAACTCATCACCCTCTGCCTTACTGGGATACTGATACCTTCCTCCAGCCTTCTCTTCTGTGGCCTAGTTTCTGTCTTTCTTGTGTATTCGCTGAATCCGAAGGTGGAAGGGGCCTTAGCTACAGACTATTCGAGTTCAATTCTCTATTATCCTTCTTCTTTGTGAAGTCAGAATGGCCAAATCTGTTGTTAAGATCCTGGGGTCAATTCATACAGCCCGGTGCGCTGGCTTTTCTAGAGACTGATCTAGATTGGGAGGAGGGGTGGGGGTTCTGGATGACAGGAGAATGGCTTCAAAATACAAAGAGGGTGGTCATCTCTCCCAGCCCTCATCCATGCAACTGAACAAGTCATGCAAAATACAACGTGCTTGCCACTTTGTTAGGACCAGAGCACTGAGACGGACGTGCATGATACCTTCAGAGATTCCCCCATCCGTGGAGGAGACACATAACACACGTGTAATAAACAGGATAATGAGAGTGCATGCTGAGTGCTGTGCATATTTAAACTGGGTGAAATGGGGGAGACTAACCAGGCAGTCAGTGGGGTCCCACTTAGGCTTCTGCCTCTTTAACCCATGATGCTTGAGTCCGACTAGCATACAACCCATTCTTGTCACTTCCATCCTTTCTGATCTTCCTCTTTCCTACCAAGAAGAGAGCGGAAGGGAATGCTTTTCTTCTGTCATTTCTCGGCTGACACTCTCTCTCGCCTTTCATTTGCATCTACTCATTAAATCAAACAGATCCCCGGCCTCTGACTCCGGATCTCGCAGCGGGGAGGTGGGGTGAGAAGGAAGAACTTAACAGACCTCTGCTGCTATGCGGCAGCTTAAGAGAGACGAGATACACGTACGGAATGTGCGGATGAGAATATATGATGGTGGTTGGTGGCTGGTCAAGTGTCAGAGCCAATGGGAAGGTCCATGAGAATTACCAGATGGAAGCAGCATTTTGAGTGCCCTCTAAGCCATGGGAATCTAACTGCGGCTGGCATGGAACCCACCTTAGGCCTGGCCATCATTAAATTCATGCTCTCATGTCACTCCTGTCTTATTCTCCTGCCCTCCTGTGTTCCAACCGATACCTGACCTCTCCCATTTCCAGCTAATGTGCTGACTCTTTTTTTTTTTTTTTAACTCAATCGAATTCTACCTCCGTGGATGACAATCATTGCTCTTTCTGTTTCTGTTCACCCTTAGACTGTCCTGCTCTTTCCTGCTCCACTGAGCTCCAGAGCCTAAAAAATATTATCATGGGGTCAACCTTCCACACTGAAAACAGATAACAGTTTATTCTTTATCCTAAAAGGGGATATCAAGAAACTGAGGACATAGGGAAACGTTCATGTAGCAGGAGGGTCTGAACAGAGAGCCACCGGCAGAGTAGACTAGGAGAGTGGGGAGGGTTTCCCGGCTGGTGGGACCAAGGGTAGAAAGACCAAGGTGGTTTTTGGCATGAAGATCCCTTAGGAAGATTGACAGCCACACGAGGAAGGAGTGCCTGGCGGGATATGCCAACAGAGGGAACGGAAAGAAGTCATTCAAAGGCCCGGATCAAAGGCTCACTGTTTTCTTAGTGGAGAATGAAGACTAAGACTAAGTCAGTGATGACTAAAGCAGGGACTGGGGTACCTGGGGAGAGAAAGGTAGGTGTCCATAGGTGAGTGAGTGGGGTCTGGTCTGATTTTAGGCGTTTGGAGTCAGAAATGACAGCCAGAAGTAAGGGGAGATGTGTAGCCATCTGTGCTGCCTATGGCATGGAATTTAGTGACAGACTTGGAGCCCGTTATTCTAAACCTAACAGTTGACAAAGCAGAGGTAAAAGCTTAGTGGAATATCAGGTGGTAACTAGAGGACAAACAGTCATCCAGGAGACCCAGCCTGGTTTCTTATCTAATGCCAGTTCTGTTTCCCCTGCTGACATAGGACTCCATCAGAAGTCAGATGCCCCCAGCATCCGTGTACTCATGCCCGCCCCCCGCCACGTGTTGGCCCATCACTATGTCCATCAAGTATGGTTGGCCTACTAGGGGCCAGAACAACAGCAGATGCTGTCGATATAATCAGAGGTTAGATACCGGTTAACAACCAGCATAGGACAGGCACCCACCAGTTAAGAGGGGCACATGCCGTGGCATTAGAGGACCATGAACCCTTTAGTTCTGGATCAAGGGTCCATGTGGTGGGAGAAGGCATATGGAATTGCAGTGGTGGAAGACACTCGGGGACTTGGGACAGCAGCCGCATACCAACCAACACCCACCCTGGTGGGCACCGGGTGAGTACAAGCCTGCACGCAAGCATGGAGAATTAAGCCCTGGCCTTTGCACCCATAGGGTCTCTGGTCCAGCCCTGCCCTGTCCAATATGGTAGGTTGTCACTAGCCAATGACACTATTGAAGTTTAATGAAAAACAAATACAAATGTTAAATTTAGTTCCTCCGTTGCATTAGCCATGTTTCAAGTGGTCAATGGCCATATGTGGCTTGTGGTCCCTGATACTACACAGCACAGAGAGAGAATATTCCTGTCACCACAGAAAGTTCTACTGGGCGACAGTGCACTAAAGAAAAAGATGCACATTAAATACATTTTTGCTCAAGGAACGAATTATAATTTTGATGCAGTAGCTAGTGGAACCTGACAGGAGACAGAGTCAAGGCAGGCTTCCACTGGCAGCTAAAAGGCATAGGAAATTACTCTGAGGCTGAAGTATTACCAATAACCCTATTCCACCAGCTTCCTGCAGCTTTCCTTTTGTTTGGCACACAGACCGGATAGGGACGTAAGAACTAGAATCCTACACAGAAGCTGGTTCCTGCACTAACCCCCCTGTATCCTGGACATTGGCCAATCTATGCTCAAAGAGCCCCAATGTAAATGGAACATTCTGGGGGGAAAAAAAAAAAAGGAAACAATGAAAGATAACCAGACTTTGGAAGCAGTGAATGAACATCGATTTTCTGAAGCTAATGGAACCATGAAAACCTTGAGTCAGACCAAAGTAAGACATCAGCCACGACACCAATACAGGCATGACGTTAGATAAGAGCAAATTCCAACTGCAGCCATTGCTCCCACAAAAATCCCCTGATGGACTGGAGCAGTTTCTTAACCCGCAACGTACCACACATGTTATTGGTGACGAGGGCACCAGGCCTGAGCATAAGGCCAACAGAGATGCCAGATCATGTTTTCCTGGTAACCAGGCAACCTCCCAGAACTCCATCTTTGTTCTGAGGGAAGTGACCTCTTGGCCCCGGAGGTTGATTGCCACTCACTGTACCAGAGAGGCTTTGATCACACGGAAAGCATCAAAATCTATTAGGCATACAGAGATTGGGCAGCCACTCTAATGTCCCCAATGAGGAGTTTTTCCATTTCTTCCTTTTTCACATGTTTTTAAATTATCAGATATCTGCACACTGGTTTGGAGCAGCAAATTAATATTTTTTTTTCTCTTTAGACTGCAATGTCGATATGGAAATACCATATCCAAAGACAAATTAACATGCATTCCTTACAACACTGTACTAATTATCTCGGGGACCAGTACCTCCCCTAGGTTAGAAACTTCAGCCCCAATTCAGGGTTGGAACATGCATTTCTTTCTGAGAAGCAATAATTTGTATGCTGTTGAGAAGGTAGAGACAAGGGTGGGAGGGTCACGTGTAATCTGAAAATCCAGGCTTGAAACCTTCTTTCCTCCATCCCTCCCCTGTTCCAGCACCACAAAGGTGGCTAGGAGGATACTGCTTGAAACAGAAAAAGCGGGAGTTACATGCCTATTTAACGGTAAACCCAATAGATCTGAACAGAATGCCCGCCAAACAGCCCCCGCCTTTACACTTACAAAATCTCACAATTTTCAGGAAATGCTGCAGTCTGAACTTCAAAGGCTTTACAAGACAGACGTAGCATGTAGGGAATTAGACGTAAAATTTCCTTTATTATTGGGAACAAAAGCTGTGGGTCTAATCTCCTGTGTGATACAAGCTTTAGCTGATCAGGGTTACACTCAGTCATTCTGATATAGCAAACAGCGAATACACCACCTCTTTTATTTCTTCCCATTCCCTCCTTCTTCTCTCCACTCGCATATGCAAATTCCACAGCGGTGGGGGAGTCATGCAATACCACTGAGGGCAAAAGAATTTCCTTTGATCAACCTCTCCTGGGCCTGGAGTCCCACAGCCGCCAATTCTACCTGCCCCTTTATTATATTTGATACATCAAATCATCCTCCACGACTCTCAGAAGCAGAATCCATTAAGAAATGGGGGTTTGAAAATTAATTTGGGGAATGTACAGAGGGATAGTGGATGGGGGGAGGGGGGTTCACACAGTGTGAGGGATATAAATGATAAACGTCTAAGTTTTGCTTTGCCTTGTGCACCTGAAACTAATAAAAAAAAAAATAATAATATAATAAGAGCTGAAAAAAAAATTTAACCAGCTTTCACATCATCTTTAGGACAAAACATTACAAATAAAGTAGTAATAAACAACAAAAAAAAACAAAACAAAAAAAAATTCTGAAACCTAGGAGGAGCTACGTCTTGAAAAAAATAAATATTTCCTTTAGTGAGCCTTTCCGAATTTTGATATTTGTTGTTGAATGATTACAGATTTATTCCTAAAGCAAGTTGTTCGCCGACCGAACTATTGGCAAGGAGAGCTATGTCAGAGATTGTATGGAGGTGCTGTGTACCATCGCTAATGCACGATATAAAATAAGAGTTGGGGAAATTGGACCCAATACTGCTGGCTTCACCGAAAATGAGGTCCTTATGCACGATGAGAAAGGCAGACGGCAGAAAGTGCTTACTTGCTAAAAACAAATGAAACGTCTAAAATGTACCCTAGGACGGAAACGTACCATAGTCCATCCTCAAGTACAGAATTTCGTTCTTGCAGTAATTTTTACATAGTAGCAACGCATTCTGGCTCAAAAGGCGCAAAATGAATTGTTCTTACAGGCCTCAAGAAATAAGTGTTCTCACCAACTGATCTGTTTCCTGGCATTTCTTGCTACTTTTCAGGGTCATGTGACTGAGAGAGGGGGACAAAAATGTCTCCTAGTGAGAAAAACTTAGGGAACAAGAGGAAAACAAAAGCACATTTAACCCCCAGCCAGTAACAGCACGGTTAACCCATCCACACTCACACATTTCAGATGTTCTTTGTGGTGGTGGGGGGCCGGGGAGGGGGGTTCTACCAGCAAGCCCTCCTCTCATCTCTGAATCCAATGGAATCTTACAGAAAAGAAAGACCCAGACAGGCAGCAAAGTGTTTGTGGGAACTTCAGGCTGGCAGAAAAGAGCTTTCCACCGTGAACACGATCAAAGAAATGGATGCATTTATGTAATGAATGTTCAAAAGCAGTCGGTACTTACTGAACACTGAGCCCGATCAAGGAAACTGTAAGTGCCACTTGCATGAGTTCTCTGAGCAGTTTCCTAGGAAAGAAGAGAGGGAAGCCTTTAGCATCGAGGAATGCATTCTGGAATTGTGTCTGCATCGTTTTTGTCAGAATAATCTCATGTTAACCGATAAAATAGGTTCTTGACCAGGCTGTGAATTTAACAATGAGTGGTGAAAATGACTAGCATCAAGTCTGTAAATATATTTTCATGGAATGCTTTTACACTCCGGTTGGGAAGATGTCCCTATTTTCTCTACTGCAGAAGAGGAAACTGAGGTTCCGACAGCTCAAGCAAGTCTGCCTGGAGGTGGAGGAGCCTGGATTTGAACTTGGGCTGAGGGATACCAAGTTTAGAACCACTCTGCTGTACAGTAAGACCTCACTTAACATTGTTAATAGGTTCTGCTACCTCAAGCGAAACAACATATAAGGAAACCAATTTTACCACAGGCGAGTTGATATAAACAAATTCCCACAGCATCTCATCAACATTATAACAGAATAACATTATTCGAAGACCTGCTGTACTCTTGTGTTACACAGTGAGCTCTTTGTCATAGGATAGGTACAAGGAAAGTCTGGAGGACAAGCTTTCAGAAATACTATTGTGGATTTTCCTGTCTAGAGCTAAGTGGAATGAAATCAACTCTAAATTTCCTTTTAAATCTAGAACTCCGAGATTCTGTAATGCCCAATCCTGTGACAGCTAAAGTTCATTTGCAATGAGTAAAATTGTGACAGAAGGTGCCCCACCAATAAGTTTCATACACGTGGCTATCGTCATCCAATCAGAAAGAGGAAGATTCATTTTCATTAATATTTAAATAAACCAAACATTGCCTGAACTGCAAATGACCATTATAATCTCATATAATACAGTGAGTTGGGGAGAGGTCAACACCCGAGAAAAGTCAAGATTCGGTAATAGACCTGAAAAATATAGATGGCGTCCTGTGCCCAAGACAGTTGACCCTGACCTGCTTCCTCCCTGGGACAAACGTAAGCAGCACAGATGGGACTGGTCTGCAGCATTCTAGAATCTCGATCGAGCGTTCTTTCAGTTACTCCCATAAAGGGGTGCTACAACTTATAACCCAACTCAACGCAATTCAAGTTTCAGAGCTTAATTATTATGTGTAGTTATCTATTTAGAAAATGTGTCCCCCCTTTCTCAACATGATGGACCTTTTTTGTTTTGGTTTGTTTTGTTTTAACTTCACATTTGTTGTATTCACTGGTGTTGATAAATTATAATGTCTGAGAACATCAAGTGGTTCCAAAATATTGGAAAGAGAGACCTCTGTCTGGAGAGGCCTGAGAGTGTACACAACTGCGAAGTGGTGAGGCTGGTAGTGACAGTGCTCATCCATCCACCCATCTATCCGTCCGTCCGTCCGTCCGTCCATCCGTCCGTCCATCCATCCATCCATCTACCCACCCACCCGTCCGTCCATCCGTCCATCCGTCCGTCCGTCCCTCCGTCCCTCCGTCCATCCGTCCGTCCGTCCGTCCACCCACCCACCCACTCATCCATCCACCCACCCACCCATCCATCCATCCATCCACCCACCCACCCACCCACCCATCCATTCCACTTATCCATGGCTCCACTACCTACTAGTTTTATGACCATGAACAAGTCACCTTTCTTTGTCTCGGATTCCTCATCGATAAAATGGAAATAAATATAATACCTACCTCAACAAATTGAGGTGAGTATTAAGGGTGAATATTTGTAAAGTACTTGACATTGTCCTTGGCACAAAGTCAATGCTGTTTAAAGGGGATTAGTTATTAGCCTTTTTCTATCCCAGGCACTGTCCCCGTGGTACCTACAGCTCAGTGGGGGAGACAAAGCATAGTCAGGGATGTGGGAGAGGCTTTGCCAAGGACGTGACAATAAAGCTGAAATTGTAAAGACAATAGAAGAATGTAACCAGGTGAGGAGAAAGAGCATGATTTGGGAAGAAAAGTTAGAACAGGTAGGAAATGAACAGTCAAATTATATGTTTATCTTCTATGAATTCTCTATAGAGAATTATCTGTGTTGTCGCTTTCTTCTTCTTCTTCTCGCCATCGTCATCATCATTGAAATACAGCAGCAGTAAGAGTTTATTGAATCCATCGTATATCATAGGTTTTGTCTTTAAATCTACACGCATCCTCTTATTTATTAAAACTGACAGCTCCTATAGTCAGAGTCGACCTTCTTACCTCCTGTTCTTCCCCCTTTCCAGTCCCTTCCTCCAACCCGATACCTGTTCACATACGCAAAGATAAAAGACACAGGCTGTCACACCTCCAATCCTTTGGTGACATCTTTCTTCCTGAACTGCCCATCACCTGGGCCAATCTGACCTCATTCTTCAAGTTGAACCCAAGTGTGACCTTCTCTCCGCAGCTTTCACTGACCCTTTCATTTCTGCTGGACTGAATTCTTTTCGGTGGCCTTTCATATATCCTTGCCTCCTAACAAGAATATATGCTCTCTCTAACCCATTGTAGACTCGGCCTGCCCAAGCTGTGAACTCCTGGGAGGTAAGGACAATGTTTTATTCAACTCAGTAGCCTTATCACCTGGCCCAGCACCCAGCCACTTAGCAGCTGCTCATGACACTGGGTAGCGTAAGAAGCATTCCTCGTTGACCTAAAGTGTTACAGCACCAAGGAAGGGCACGGAACTTCATTCCAGAAAGAGGCTTTCTCTGAGCATCATGGCCTGCTCTGACGCTCTCAAACTTGGTGTCCAGATGACAATGTTAATTTCATGTTCATATCAGCTTTACGTCCACACCCACACCTTTCTATCTGTTTTTAATCCAACCTGCAGTTGCCATGAATTTTAAACCTAGTCCCCTTTACGCTAATAAGAATCTGTCAAATCCTCCAGGTGGGTGGTTTTATAAAAACAAACCAAGGCTGAGAACCGTTGTTACAAGGTGGTAATGGAAACAGTCATTAGCAATGGCAGCAGACAGCATGAAAAATCAAAGATGTTTTCTAGAGTTCCAGAGGAGTGATGCAGTTAAAAAAAATAAATAAATAAAAATACTAAGGTCATCCTGAGTTTGCAATTCCTCTTGCAGATTCCCTGAAGAGCAATTTGCAACCAGGGGAAAACTTGGGCCCCAGTGGATTGGACGGAATTGTCACCATCCTGAGGCTGCTGGAGCTGAAAAAGCTGCAAGTGAAGGAAAGGCAGAAGGACAGGGAACAAAGTCAGGCAGAGTGGAGGGGAATGCTCACGCGGTCTATCCGAATGGATGCAGAAAATCACGCACCGATTACTTCCGAATCACTGAAGTCGATGACCCTGGGCCTGCAGGGTAAGTTTCTACCTCGGACTCGAAACAGGGCCGGCGACTGCAACAATTCTACTCTCACAGGCTCTGCCATGGGCAGCCGCACAGCTTTCCTCACACAGAGGACCGCAAGGGGCTGCTGAGATCTTCCCTGTCTCCAGGCTACACCTTTCTTCCCTCCACGGAGCTGGCAGAGCAGTCTTTACAGAATGTGAACGTGCCCATGTGACTTAACCGTTTAAGCCCTCTATCGATGGCTTCCCATTCTATGCAGGACAGAGCCAAGCCCTGTGACACAGCCTGTCATCCCACATGGCGTGGTTCTGCTCGCAGCTCCAGCCTTTTTTATTAGGGGGGTGGGCACCCCGTCCCTCTGGACTGCTGTACCAGCCCCAGTGACCTTCCAGTTCTGGGTCATACTTTACCCCCCACGAGCCACAGGGAAGCTGTATCAGCTGTGCCTTTGACCTGGGGATGGTCTTAACACTGTCACCTCACATTCATTCTTACTTCCTGCCGGAAACCCCTACTACTGGTCTCAGGAACCCACTATCTTTCCTTCATGGCACATATCACAGCTTTCATTAACCGTCAGTCACAGAGGATTTGATTGAAGTCTGCCTGTTTCACCAGTACGTTAGCTCCGCGAGGCCAGGGGCTGGCTCTGTGTGCTCACCGTGTTAATTCTAGCTCTGACCACACTGCCTGCAGAGGAGGCATTTGATAAACACTTGCTGAAGGAAGGAAATACGGAAGGGCGGGAGGAAGAGGGGACAGAAGGGAGGAAGGAAGAACAGGAGGGAGGACAGATAAGCTTACTCACCCCGTTGCTAACTTCAGACACACTTCAGGTGACTATGGAGCTCCTTTAAGAGTTATATTCCCCCAGCCCCCCCTGCAATTCCCTGTTCCTGGCCTAGTCACCCCAGAAACCATCTGTACGACACGGTCCTGGCTCCATTAGGGCTGTGTCGAGCGAGGATGAAACCCTATCTCCAACTTCTTCCAGGAATTTGGAAGGCACTGCGAAGTGTCCACGAGCTCCCACAACTGAGCAGTCGGCAAGGTAGAGTCACCGTTCCCTGCCACGTGTTCAGAGAAGGAGCGAGGAAGCCAGGCTTTGGAGCCAGAAGTATGGTGCAGAGAGCACAGGCAAGAGTGGAGGGACCGTGGAGAAGGGGAAGCTGCTGCAGGGGTAGGGGCCACCTTGTGACCTGCTCACGTGGTGATGCAAGATGGAGGTCCCTCAGGGGACGGAGCCTCTCCTGCCTCCCAGAGCTGAGACTCCTCCTGGGCTGTGTAATGAGTATCCCTCCCCTACTTTTTTTGAGCTACTCTGAGTGGGTTTCTGTTGCTCGCCAGGAAAAGAGCTACTAGTCAGACACTGGTCTGAAAGGTGGTACCTCACCCAGCTGGGGGAGGGGCGTCCTCTACCAGCCTTGCATTCAGAAAAGCCCGCTGTATTTGGACCACATCGATGATTGTGATGGGGGACACTCTCTCCAAGTGTCTCGGAGTTTCACTGTCCTTGAAAGGGGCCTGAAGCCACATCGGCACAGAATAAGGCAGCCAGTCCCATACGGACTCACCATGTGCCATTTGGCAATGGCGGAGTGTGGACAGACTGGCGCCGATCACACCTGCGATGGGAGGACAGCAAGCCAGGGTAGGACGTGCACTGCAGCCCCAAGGAAACCCAGTGACTCTCGGCCTGTAGCACAAGACTGCTGACCAGTGACCACTACTGCGGTTACGTGATGAGATCGGCTGCACTGGGCCAGGCGAATGACTGTGTGTCTGTGGATTTGCTACGGATTTAAGTCCCCTGAGCTCCAGACTCAGAATCAGCACGTCACCTCCCTGTAAGTGTGTGGCTTATTTTCTAAGGAGAGCGGTGGGCGAGCACGCCACGTCCCCCCGTGACCACACAGCGGCATTCCGCGCAGCAAGGATGGTTCGGGGCCTGTTAGTTGTTTTCCACGTCATCTGTTTCTGCATCCTACCCATTCCCACATCAGCTGCCAGTTTCTGGGTTGAGTATTTCCAAAATATCCCTCTTTTCTGCCCCTTGTATTTGGTCAATGTAAGTGACGGAGCGGAACAAGATCAAAATCCAAGAGCCAAGAGTTCTAAACGCAAACCGAATGGCCCACACTCTGGTTCCCCTGCCTGGTAAGCATGTACGTATCCTTCTTTGTCTGCCTGGGAAACATGGATGTATTTGTCCTCCTTGGGAAGCCCTTCCTGACCACTAGCTGACCTCCCCATGCACAGGGGAAGCCCCCATTTCCCCACACTCGGAATCCCATCAGTCCCTGAGCACTCACTTTGTCTCTATGTACTTGGTCAACAACAGTCTTTCCAATAAAGTCCGAGGGTCCTTTGCAAAATCTTGCCAAATAGGTAACACTATCCAGATAACCTATGACGGCAGAGCTGAGTCATACTAGTGGCCACCATCACCCCTGGCACATAGTAGGTTCCAGATTTTTCAGAAATCACGTAAGGTGTCTGAAAACGAAGAATGAATGGGGTTCTTCCCATCCTGATGACCTACAACCGTAGTTGCTACTCCAAGGCTTACATTTGACTGGTCATAGTGTTGAAATGCAATAAGCATCCACGAATCTGCCTGCTGCATTTAATTTGCCTGCACTCACCCACCCACCCAGCAAGGGTGTGGGTACAGGGCCTGTGATTCTCCACGGAAAGATTGTTCCCAGCCTCCCTCCCTATGGAAACCAACTTCTACTCGAAGCTCCGGGGAGTTTGGAGAAACTAACGATATTACACCCCACATGCCACCCTCCTCTGAGGTTTATTGTTGGTGTGTTTAATTTCCTGTCTTGGCCTTACAGGAGATTTCTAATGTTTGGGCTGTGGGGTATGTCCTGATTAAAAATAATCCTTCCAATTATGGGCTGGCATGAGCCTCCTGTCACACGCACTCTGCCACCAGCCTCTGCTTCCCTGTCAGCAATAATTGTGTCTGCACTGCCTAACTGTAAATGAAAACCCAGGGGCCACGTTTGGGTCCCTGGTTCCTGGGCCGCAACGGATCTTTTAATTTGCACTGTCTGTCAAAAAGACTCGGCTGTGCGTACTCCAAAGAAATCCTTAGACTCTCAGATTCAAGGCCAGAGAGAGCAAAGGTATCAAGGCCTTCTCGGTGATATTGTATTTGAACCCGCCAGAGACAACAGGGCGTATATGAGGCAACGAGGCTCTTGTTATTCTGCTCCAAACTTTAGCTAGACCCGCTATGAAAAGGGAAGCTGAACTCTAGGGAAATTTCAAGGTGTATTTATATTATTTTTTTCCACCAAGTACATAAGACAGGACATTGAATTCAAAGCATGTGATAGGAACTCTGTGAGAGGAAATATACACATGAGACCTGATTATTTCAATCTCTATAAAGGTAAAAGTTGCTGGGTATCGAGTGAGGGAAAAGAGGCATGTGCTGTGAGCTGGAAAACATCATCAAGTTCTGTGGAACCGGGGGGCAGGTGTCCCTATGGCTGGGCCCAGACTAGGCCCTTGAAATATGGCGTAGAGTCAAAAAAGTATCCCTTGGAGACCCACGCAGAGCGAAGGGGAGAGAGCACGCAGAGCTCGACACCCGGGTTCCACAGCGCAGGCTGGACTGTTATCCACTCCAGATGTCTGCTTACCCTCCTGCACTGAGGATGAGTGGGAGACACAGATGTGTCTTCCCAAGGAAGTGCCCCACGGGCCGAGCCTAGCTTCGGTGCGTTTCTGTGAATGACTGCATACGAGGACTGACAATTAAGTTCGTGAACTCGCTGCAACGATGTTGCTAACCTTTTTTGATATCAGAAGGATCATTCATTATGAATTTGTACCAACTGGGCAAACAGTGAGCCAAGTTTACTATTTGGAAGTGCTGAAAAGGCTGCGTGAAAAAGTGAGACGACCTGAACTTTTTGCCAACAATTCATGGCTCTTGCATCACGACAATACACAAGCTCACATGGCCCTGTCTGTGAGGGAGTTTTTAGCCAGTAAACAAACACCTGTATTGGAACATCCTCCCTACTCACCTGATCTGGCCCCCAGTGACTTCTTTCTTTACCTGAAGATAAAGGAAATAGTGAAAGGAAGACATTTTGATGACATTCAGGACATCAAGGGTAATACGATGACAGCTCTGATGGCCATTCCAGAAAAAGAGTTCCAACATTGCTTTGAAGGGTGAACTAGGCACTGGCGTCGGTGCATAGCTTCCCAAGGGGAGAACTTTGAAGGTGACCATAGTGATATTCAGCACTGAGATATGTGGTACTTTTTCTAGGACGAGTTCGCAAACTTAATTGTCAGACCTCCTATGTTTCAATGACTGAGTTGTCCAAGTCAAGACCCATTCCCGGCCACGCGGGCAGGCTGCTGACGCCCAGGCAGCTGTGCCCGGGAAGCCTTCCATCGGGATCAGACATCGGCAAACTATGGACCGAGGGCCAAATCCAACACAGGGTCTTGTACATAAAGTTTTACTGGGACACAGTCACGCTTCTTTACCTGTGTGCTACGTATGGCCGGGTTCCTGCTGCAACACGGCTGCGTAGTTATGACAGATTCCACAGCTCACAAACCCAGACACATGTACGACTTGGCCCTTTATAGAAAAAAAGATTGCTGTCCCTTGATACGAAGGCTGACAGAGATTCACATGGAAGTTCACACAGATCTAAATAAATAAGTAACAACTCTTGTGACCCAATACTGAGCATGAGCCTTGGACCAGGCGTTTACTTACAAAACCCCCTCCAGGCACAACATCTCTTATTTCCCTTTTCATGATGATGAGCTAGGCATTTAAGAATGTCAACTGTAATTGGAAAACAAATTACTTAATTAATTATTAATTTTTTTAAAAAGCATCTGAAAGAACTTGCCCCAGAGCTTAGCACTAGTTATCAGCAAAGCCAGGACCCAGATCCACTTCTGTGTGGCTCTCGAGTTCACACTTTCCACCAGTATCCGGTGTACCGATTGTTTTTTAAAAACATAGATGTTGTCTGGTTTGGCCTTTTGGGTGGGGCCTTGTGGCTCCGTTCTAGCGAGAAGGGAGGGGGTGAGTATCAGCTTCACATCTCAGTTTCCCTGAAATAGTTGCCTTTACCAGTCCCTCCACAAACCTAGAGAAGTCCACACTTCTACTCTTTAAAGGTGGGAGAGGGGGGACTTCCTGGGACCTGTGATGTTTCCTTAGAGGGACCAGGGGTCAGTGCCAAGTAAATCAGAGAAAGGGGAGATCCTTCATTCCTGCAGAATCTTAGATTGCATGATAAACGACTGGCGGAAATGGATCAACTCCTGGCTGATCACTGGAGTTGCACAAAATCGTCTGCAAGACGAAAGCGCTTCTTCCTGTCATAGACATGGCGAGTGAGTTCTATCCATCAAGAAAAATGAGGCTTCTCAGCAAATGTTCCTGAGTTCACGTGCACTGACTGCACCCAGATCCATCAGTGTCTGGAGCGGGCCTGGCACACACTTGGTATTAAGGAGATCAAAGGATTTCATCTGCGTAGAAACCACCCAACTCCTCACATAAAGAACTTAAGATGGAGAGAGAGGCCCGACCTCTGCAGAAATGTGACACAGGAAGCTCTGCTACTTCCAATGGAGGGAAATGACAACAGAGAGGGATCAGTGTCACCTGCAATCGCCAGGCTCCAGGAGCGGGACTTGAAGAGAAAGGTGCCCGTCCCACAATGGTTTGTCCCCCATGTGGTTTCAACTCTCAGCTCCAAGACCCCGTGCTTAGCAGAGCTTCCCGGGTCCTCCTGTGATAAATCCAGGGCGGGCTTGCTTTGGTCACCTTTATCTCGGCTATCACGACACAGCAGATATACCCATTTGATTAGCATCTGCCTCTCCTGCTAGAATAAAGCCCCCATGAGGACTCGGACCTTGAGGGTTTTGTTTCCCCCACCAAGTGCTTTGCACCTAACATGATATCCGGAATAACAGTTGTGCCGAATGGAGGAATGGATGCGTAAATAGTTCTTGAATGAAACTCTAGGCCCCGGCATCCAAAGGGTCTCAATCTGTGACCCAGGTGTTCTTCACTACCCACCCTGCTCTGTAAGCTCTTTCTTTATGCCCAACGTCCCCATCTACCAGCTTTGTATAGGTCAGTGAGAGGACAGATCGCAGTATCTGCAGAGACAAATTTATATGTGAAGGAAGCACTTTGACTTTGGGAGTTGACCCACCTGGGTACAGGTCCTGGTTTCAACACTTTCCGGCTCTTTGACCCTGACTGGACTGCGTTATATCTCTGGGCCTCAGACACAAACGGTGGAAATGAAAATTATTCTTAGCAGATTCTTACCACAATTAAATGGGACAACACGGTAAATGGGCTTAGAGTATGACAACCATGGGAGTTCACAGAGCTGTACCTACTTTAACCATATTTACATCCTCCTCCTACGCGGAAGACAATCTTAAGAAACAAGGACCATAAGGTGAAATAGGACCATTTGCGACAATATGGATGGATCTTGCGATTATAATGCTGAGCGAAATAAGTCAGACAGAAAAAGTTGAGAACCGTATGATTTCACTGATATGTGGTATAAAAAACTGAAAACAACAAAAGAACAAGACAAACCAAATGAGAAACAGAAACTCATAGACACAGACAATACTTTAGTGGTTACCAGAGGGTAAGGGGGGTGGTTGGGAGATGAGGGTAAAGGGGATCAAACATATGGTGATGGAAGGAGAACTGACTCTGGGTGGTGAACACACAATGGGATTTATAGATGATGTAATACAGAATTGTACACCTGAAATCTATGTAACTTTACTAACCATTGTCACGCCAATAAAATTTAATAATAAAATAAACAAGGAAAAGTGATGGAAAATATTGTCATTTAAAGGAACTCAGTAAATATCTATTTGGGACAGATACAGATGTACATACATATGTATTTATAAAAACAGTAACAATAACAGGGGAATAATAATAATAACAATAATCAGCCAGCACTTCCTCGGTGCCGTACAGTGTGATCAACAATTTGCACGCAGCGTTTCACTGAATTCTCATTGAATCCCTATGCTGTGGGTATCATTACCTCTAATTTCCTAATGAAGCATGATACTCAGAGAGGTTAAGTATTTGTGCAAGTTCCTACAGAGACACTAGCACTGTTCCCAGCCCCTGGACTCCCCTTATTGGGCATAGGACCCCAGGGGAAAATTCTCAAAAAGAATATTCCCATCCCAGGTAGACATCACGTGCTTATGACTGCCCAGAAAACAGCCTGGGGTGACCTATCAATGTGCTTTTACAAGCGATGAGCTTGGATGTGTCACGACGCCATCATCAGCTCTCACACACAGAGGAAGCTTCTATACAATGGATCGTCTTTTCCCAAGCAATTCCCTTTGGCTATTATCCATCATCTCACTACTTCTCTTGATCTTTGTCGTTGGAGAGAGAAATTGTGCAGGTATGAGTGATAGGTTTACAAAGGGAGGCCTCTCACACATAGTGATTCTAAATAACAGTCTCTTCCCCTGAACATCAAGCACTGTTCCCATCCCCTGGACTCCCCTTATCGGGCATAGGGCACCAGGGGAAAATCCTCCCCACGATTCTAACTGTCCTCCTTCCATGACACCTGGTAGGTTGGGGAGCTCAACCAAGCAGTTTCTGAAGTGAAATGGAGAATGGATACAGCAATCAGAATGTTGGCAAGAGGTTGAGATACAGGCAGATTTATTGAGCTGGGATACAAAGCACATCATTGGGAATGCATGATGCTTTTGTTCATTAATCATCTTTTACTTTGAATCTATTTCTCAATGAAAAGTAGCTTTCCATTTCTATTACCAAGATGAATGTGTCAACAATACACCACAGCATAAACCAGACTGCAGTGGAGAAGGGAAAAAAAAGAGACAAACAATAAAAACAAAAGGAAAGACAAAAATAAAAACCCTCAGTACATACTATGATATATTTGTTCAGATTACTGCTTTATTTACACCACTGAGAACACTTTGTTTTTGAGTTTCATAACTCATTGCTCTATAAAACAAAGGAAACTAGCTAGGAGCACCCACTGCAACATGAAGGAAAAAAACATACCATAAAGAAAACCCATCCTCTACCCCGTAAGTTTCAACTTAAAATAAAAAAAAGCTATTTAATATGTGTTGGACTCCAGAGTACCTTATTACCTTATTTAATTCAGACCAGGAAGCTGTCTCAGAATAAAAATGGCACTCAAGTGATAGGAACTAAGCTAGGAAATGTGGACATCCCATTTTCTTCAGAGAGATAATCAGCTTATCAGAATTCATTTCAACCTAAGAAAGGTCTCCTATATACACAATGGAATACTATTCGGCGGTAAGAAAAGATGAAATAGGACCATTTGTGACAACATGGATGGATCTTGAGATTAAAATGCTGAGCGAAATAAGTCAGACAGAAAAAGTAGAGAACCCTATGATTTCACTGATATGTGGTATATAAAACTGAAAACAATAGAACAAGACAAACAAATGAAGGAACAAAAACTCGTAGACATAGACAATAGTTTAGGGGTTACCAGAGGGTAAGGAGGGTGGGGGCCTCTAGAAGTGGGTAAATGGGGTCTAATATATGGTGATGGAAAGAGAACAGACTCTGGGTGGTGAACACATAATGTGAGATATAGCTAATGTATTACGGAATTGTACACCTGAAATCTATGTAACTTTACTAACAATTGTCGCCCCAATAAACTTTAATTAAAAAAAAAAATAAAGATCTCATGACTACACTGAAAATTCAAGCCGGCCTCATCATCTCATGAATGTAATCTCAAAGAAACGGTAAAACTGTCAAGGCAAACTTGGTGCCTTGTATATCTTTATGTATAAGAACCATAAGTATCAGATCACGACAGAAATACTGTGGCTGCGTCTGCTCCCAAGCACGGGAGAGATCTCTGTATAAAACACATGCAGGTCCTTTGCCAATCAAACCATTATTTTTTTTCCCCTGAGTCACGGAGGGTAGTTGTCAAAGACGCATTGCTGCACATTTTACATCTAAAAATTGAGTATTCTGCAAAATAGGAGGCTTTAAAAAATGGTTTCCTAAATTAGTCCCTGACAGGGGTATGGGTTTTAAGCCCATTCTTGCTGTCAACTAGCTGTTTGGCCTTGCTTAGGTGACTCGACTCTCTCTGAACCTCAGTTTGCTTGTTTGCACAGAAAGGGGCGGTCCCTTTCTGTTTCAAACTGCTCTTTTCTTTTAATTCCTCCAGATGAACTAAGTCACGTGCATTCTCAAAAGAACGAAAATCAATGACAGCAATAGCCATAGATACCCTGAAAATATGTATGCAAGTCTCCACAAGAGTCAAGACCAAGAATACAGTGTGTGCCTCTTGGGAGAAAACTGCTCCCAACCTTTTCCCGTTTCAAAAAAGAAAAAAATAGGGGTGGCCGGTTAGCTCAGTTGGTTAGAGTGTGGTGCTAATAACACCGAGATTGCCGGTGCGATCCCCGCATGGGCCACTGTGAGCTGTGCCCTCCTTAAATAAATAAATAAAAATAAAGTGAGGAAAAAAAGAAAGAAAAAATAAATCAACAAAAATAGAGAAAACCCATTTAGGCAGAAGAGAATATCTAATTTTAAAAGAAACACAATGAGTCTCAGGATAGAAAATTGCCCATAGTCAGGTCGTCATGTTCAGCAAAGAACCACCAAGCCATTTGGTCCAATGTTCCAGAACAAAAAAGACAATGAGGTGAAGGAAAGATAGCTGGGCAGACAGGTGGATCGATACAGCATTCAACATCTCCATGTGGGAGAAAGGAAAATCATAAAACTACACCAAAGTCATGAAAAGTTTGGGAAATGTGCTAAGGGCCACATCCGGCAACTATCAAAGTTACGTTTAATGTCGGACCTCATCCGAACTTGTTTTGGTTGCTATTTTCTTTACAACATGATTTCTAGTACGTGATAAATATTATAGATGCAGCCACAAGAAATACAGGAAGTTTTGAGGAAAAAAAAATTTGCTTCCCCAGTGTTGTCATGAGAAGCAATAACACAGAATGGTAAGGAATCAAGACCGACCATATTTCCCCCAAAATAAGACCTAGCTGGACAATCAGCTCTAATGCGTCTTTTGGAGCAAAAATTAATATAAGACCCGGTCTTATTTTACTATAAGACCGGGTATAATATAACATAATACCGGATCTTATATTGATTTTTGCTCCAAAAGACGCATTAGAGCTGATTGTCCAGCTAGGTCTTATTTTCAGGGAAACATGGGATAGTCAGCAAAACCTGGTTCTGGTTTTTTCTGTGCTTGATGATGGGACACTTGTGGACCTCTCTGAACCTTAGCATCTTCCTCTGGCCAGTGGCTAGCAGTCTCTACATACCAGGATGGCTCTGAGAATTAAATGAAATAATGCATGTGAAATGCTTAACCAAAGGCTTACACATACGTCTTTGATAAAGTTTAGAACTTCCATGATGCGAAGATCATGGTTTGGTCTCAGATGGAGTAGGCACTGGAATTTCTAGAGCAGTTACTAAATTCCAGACACTGTCCTAAACATTATAATATTTTTTTCATTACAGAATCTTCACAACAACATGGTGAGTTACGTTTACTCACTTCTTCGGGACCTAGGTCTCACGATGCTCCAACTTACCTTAAAATGCTTCAACCTTTCACAAAAATGATATAAACATCTATTAATAAAGGTACTTACTTTAATAGGATCAATGGCATTTCATAAGAAAATAGTCCTTAATCCTAAAGCAAACTCCTACCCAAGCAATTGAAAAAAAAATTAACTTAATTTCCACCATGGTCTACAGCCTTCGATACCATGGGACACCCATCAAAAATATCGAGTTCATGTATATGAAACTCTGAGTTTCCACATGGATTTGGAGTCTGGATGTGCATGCTTTCTTTCAGATTTGACATATGCAGGTATCTTAAATAAGTAAGTCTACAACTTAAAGCAGGAAAAGGAAAAAAAAATCTGCATTCCAGAGTTCCCAGGTTCTATTTCTAATCCTCAAGGATTTTTTCAATGACAGTTCAGAGGAAGTCAATGTTTTTAAAAGGAACATAGTGTGCGTTACTTTCGTTCACTCTAATGGGTGCATCTACTCATTAATCCACGCGGCACTTTTGGAGCTCCCACTTTGTGAAAACCATCAAAGCATCATGCCAGGTACCATTCGGGATTCAGAGATGAATGCAACACTCCATTTTCTAAACGAGCTCACATTAATAAGAGTTGATACAAAGCAACAGTCAAACCAGGTTCCAAGCAGAGACACTGAGGGGACACATTCTGACTTGGGGGAGGGGTGGTGACAGCGGAAACATATGATTAAAGCGACAACTGAGATGATTCATGGAGAATAATTAGGTTTTGTTTGTTCAACAGTCAGAGGAGGAGGGCATGAAGAATTGGACAAATTGCCACTTAAAGAAAGACTATGGCTAACCAGGTAGAGGCACGAGACTCCATGGCGTATTGGAGAACCCTGAGCAGTCTTTGGGACCGATCCTGGAAAGACGAGACCTGGAAAGAGGGCTTCACGGGCCATCCCTCGTAACAGCACCCAGGTGAGGCACTTCCAATGTGCCAGGCACTGTGATTAATGCTTTGCAGACACTAACCAAGAGCTGAGCCTGTTTAATAACTCTGTGAGGTAGGTCTTTTCAATGCCAGCTTTACAGCTGAGGAAACGGGTCTCAGAGAAACTGGTGGCTGAAAGCCACTTGGGTAATATGAAGCAGAGCCATGACCTTAACCAAGACCCATCAGACTGCAAAGGCCATGAGCCGCTATAAATAACTGAGTGCGCACTTTGACCGGCAGTCATTAAGGATCCACAAAGGATGTCAGAGGAAAGATATGACATGTTCTGACCTGCATTTTAGGAGAATAATTGGCCATAGGGCAGAGAATGGACTAGAGGTGAGAGAGGTGATGGAGGCTCAGGGGGCTACTACTGAAAAATGCAGTCTCTGAGGCCACTTCATCTGGTGGCTTATTTGCACTTCACCGTTTGCTGGCTTTGTGACTCTGGGCAAGTCAGCTCAACCTCTCCAAGCCTCAATTTCTATATCTGTGATTCGGGAATCACAGTAATACCACTCATTTCAAGAGGGTTGTTTTGAGGAACACACAAATTAATGTAGAGTTTTTAGATCTGCCTGGGTGATCGTAGCCACTTAACAATGACATTAGTCAGTCAGTCAGTCAGTCAGCCGTCAGTCAGTCAGTCAGTCAGTCAGTCAGTTCATCATCTCCAGAGGAAGATAGCCCTGAAGAGTAAAAAGAGGAAATGGGTCAGCCCATTCAGATGAGCCCGTGGAAGTATCAAACGCTTCAGACACTTGCATTTTCTTTTTCTGGTTGTTACTCTTCAGCTTGACCCTCCCTTTTGAAGCCATCACCCCAGATGCCCTGGCCCACACTGTGTTCACTCCAAATCAAACTGTGTGTTACAACAGACTCTTGTTACCTGGGCACAAAGACAGGGGTGCCACAGATGAAGACCAAGCCAATGGGCCCAGGTCCCCCTATTGTTTTCCACCCACTGCTCCAAGGCTGCCCTGTGCCCTCCCAGGGCAACCCTTTGGGCTCTTAAGCTCCAACTTAACTATGTGTGGAATGCCAGGTCATCCATGAACCAAAACAGGCTGGAATTCCAAATTCTCCGTGAACTCCCAAAGGACAAGGTGATCCATTTATAATACATATCAGACTGCACCCCACAAACATGTGAATGCGCCACCATGTTTCATTTCAATGGCTCGCCTTTGGGAAACTCTCTAGCGATGGCCTGTAGTTCCTGAACCCTGCGTGGCCCATGAACACTAAGCATATTTTTACTTTTTAATAAGCACTCCTGCCAACCCAGGAGGAAAGTCTCAGGGAATCACATGTGTGTACTGAGGTAACTGAACCCACTAAGATCTGTTTAGCGAGGGGCCAAGTTCCAGACACTTTGCAGTTGCATTCAATGTGACTTGAAAAGGAATTATCAGGCCTGAACAGCTGTCACACTCTGATTATTCTGCAAACCCTGAAGACAAAACCCAAATGTGTCAAATAACTTGTTTTCTACATCTAAGGGATGCACTGTTTACCTGGGGTGCAGAATGGGAGGTACCTGGGGGGCTCAGAGTGATCGGGGCATGAGTGACATCAGTTCCATCAGTGTGATGGAAACTATGGGACCATCTAGCAACGGCACATAGTGAGCACACCATGCAGAATTGCGTAGTAAACAGTAATTTAATCATTTTCATGTTACAGATGAGGAAACCGAGACTCAGAGAAGTCCTATAATATGCCCCAGGTCACCATAATGGCAAGTCACCAGTAAGTGGTGAGGGTGGGATTTAAGCCACCATCCGACAGCAGATCCACGGGTGTTCCCACTACGCCCTCTTAGTGGTCACCCACTTCTGGGCTTCCTCTCGGCAGGAAGATCTAACCACTAAACATTCAGTGCCATGCAGTGTACTAAATGTTCTTAACATATCACCCCATCCCCTAATGCAATCACCACAGTAATCTATGAGGCAGGAACTGCTTTCATACCCATTGACCAGATATGCAAAGTGAGGCTTTGAGGGAAAAGGTTACCCAGGTTTTAGTGATAAAGCCAGCAGTCTGCTTTCCAGGGCCAAACTTTTACCCTCTTTCTTATTCGAATACCTAGCACCACACTAGGCACCAAGGTAACAACCAGTGTTTGTTGAACAGATGAGTATAGGAAAGCCAAGACCTGTGGATGGGATGGATCTCTGGGGAGCCTGTGTCCATGGCATCTGGCAATGGTGCCCAACACACAGTACCCCGTTTCCCTGAAAATAAGACCTAGTCGGACAATCAGTTCTAATGCATCTTTTGGAGCAAAAATTAATGTAAGACCCAGTATTATATTATATTATATTATATTATATTATATTATATTATATTATATTATATTATATTATATTAAGACCGGGACTTATACTAATTTTTGCTCCAAAAGACGCATTAGAGCTGATTGTCCAGCTAGGTCTTATTTTCAGGGAAACACGGTAGGTGCTCCGTACACGTCCATGTGAAAAATGACTGCTGCTATGGCTAAATGCATGCAGACCCAGGGCTCTGGTTCCTTCGCAGGAGAGGGAAAGATGTTGCTTGATGATTATCTCCTAAGCCTTTTCATTCCATTCCTGCCCTCATGATAACCATATAGAAATGTGCAAACAAAATGGCTATGTTACATCTGGGGTCCTGCTGGATTCGCTTGTGGCCCAGGGGACGTTATCGGCGCCAAGAATCGTAATCCTTCACTCCCTATCTCTTTGCAAACAAAACTGACAAAACACTCCCAGGGCTCTCTGAAGTAACCTTCACATTTGTGAACCGCCAGCTCTACACGCTTTCCTCCTGAGTGAACGTCCCTGTCCCCTCCTCAGCGCAGGAAAGAGGCCAGCTGCAGGTAACGGCACCTTCAGCATCACACACTGTATCAGCAGCTTCACCCCAGGAATCTGACACGTGTGAAATGAGACCGCTTATCAATAAAGAGAAGGCCCGGCAGCTTTCAGGGATGTGGAAGGGGCCTGCTGCTTGCTGCAAATCTCTCACCAGTGCATTGGAGTTTGACACTTAATATTCAAACCCAACTACAGGCTATGTACTCAGAGGATAAAACTCAGTAATAGCGCACGGATCCATGGGCTGACGGGCTGAGCATACAAACCTCCAGTGTAAAGAGTCACTTAAGAGCTTTGTGCCACAAATGGATCTGGGGGAGAGGGGGAGAGTGGGAGAGAGGGAGGGAGGGAGGCAGGGAAGAGAAGAGAAGGGAAGGGAAGGGAAGGGAAGGGAAGGGAAGGGAAGGGAAGGGAAGGGAAGGGAAGGAAGGGAAGAAGAGAGAAGAGAGAAGAGAGAAGAGAGAAGAGAGAAGAGAGAAGAAAGCAGGTCATGGTGAAAACAAGCCGAAATCAGCATGAAAACCCCCAAGTACATCACCCAGCAATTTGATGGTGGTGGTGGTAGTTGGGGGTAGGGAAGAAACTAACTAAACAGATATGTATCTTGATTATCACTCTGGCTCCTAAAATGATAGGGAATTACTTTACAAGAGAGCACAAGAGCTCATCCTTCTGTTTAAATTCATTGTGTTGACGCTAGTGATTTTCCCCATCAGGGACTCAAAATAAGAGGAGCATTTCTGGAAATACACATCATAATAGAGAGATAGCCAAAAGGACAATCTGCTGTTTATGTGCCAATTGCCAAAACACAATTTTTCCAAATATGTATTAACCTAAGACTCCCCCACTCGGTCTGGCTAATTTGATCGCCTCTACAGCATCTCATCGAGGGCTTAGCCACAAGTAAGTACTTAAATAATTGCAGGTAGATTTGAGTTAGCTGACAAGCAGGCATATTTGTGTTTCGTTTTGCCTGTTTATGGAGATTCTGAGCAAAGCCTGCTTGGTCTTCATCAGAGACCACGAGCAGAAATCCAGGGATCTAAATGGCCCACGTGTTTGAACCACTCATTTAAAAACCACCCTTTAAAAATCAACATTACGTGTCTATAATTGACTCTTAATAAACCAAAATATCCAACCATAGGGAGACCATCTTTCTCCCTGGCAAAAATCCAATGAGCTGAGTAGCGGATGGTTCCACGAGAAAGGCTGCTGTCCCCAGTCCCCACGCAGCCCTACTGCTGCTCCACTCACATACATCACCTGTTTGGAACACCTGTAGGCATCTGAGTTTTCGACGTCTGGTTGAACGAGTTAGAGTGAAAGGAAAACATATCTTTTTATTCACTGAAATGTTTTTCCTTTCACCTTGGAGTAAAAAGCCACTCAAGTCCTCCCCCACCCCCCGAATTCTGAGATGATACAAACCCATGCAGGCCCATTAGCCACAAAAGAGAATGAAAGTTATCTCCCACATAGTCCCTGGTGTGTCTCACTTCCCCCGGTATCTGAGGGTTTACTCATCCTATTTCCTTTGGCTGGAATCCCCTTTCTTGAGCCTCTGTACAGGAATTGCATGTTCATGGTCCAGCTCAAGCATCATTTTCCAAGCAGAGTCGCCCCCCCGCCCCCAGCCATGTAGGCCAAACCTGCCTCTTCTCACTTGAGTTTCCATTCCCCTGTATCACTCGGTATGCCTCCACTGAGCTAAACCAAGATACAGTGTATCTAGTGATCTCAGTTATTATATTTATTGCTTGTCTCTCTCCAAACCTAGACTGTAGGTTTCCTGAAGGGAGGAAATCATCCGACTTGGCTCTTTACCAAAGGACCTGGCCAACAGGAAACGAATGTTTAATGACTGAATTGCCAACAAATACTCAAAGCAGAAAGTGATGTGTGCAGATAGAGCGATAAAAGCGAGAGCTTAAATCTTGTTGGGGAGAGTCAAAAGCAGTTTCATGGGAGATGTAAGTTTTGAGCGGCGGTCTGGTTTGGTAGCTAAGAAAGCCCGAGTGTCTGGGTTTAAATCCCAAACCCAATACCTCCTACCTGTGAGATTTGGTGAAAGTCATTTCACATCTCTGGGTCTCACTCTCCCCGTCTGCAAAATGAAACCATTAACACGTTGCGTACGGATCACGAGAATCTTCACGAGGGATTTAAACCGCCGTACGCAACGTGTTAATATTGACTGCTAAATAGGGTGTTATGAAAAGGAACAATTCTACTTATCTAAAGTACATAGAAAATGTATAGAGATAGTAGCAATTGCTATCTGGGCCGGGCTATGACGAGTACATACGATTTGGAGCTGCCGGGGCGGGCATGCCCCAGGTGAGGCACACAGCAAAAAGTCAAGGAAGGAAGGGACGGGTAGGCCCCCACAGCCAACCACGCTATAACCTTCAGTGTGTCACTGTGTGTAGCAGAGAACAGGTTGAAACAGGCTGGGGCCAGATCAAACAGGACTTTGAATGTCAGTCTAGAATTTTTTGAACAGTATTTTGTAAGGAGAGAACTGGAGAGCTTGGGGCGGCAGCTCCCAGGCTGAGTTTTAGTGAACTATTTATGTCAGGCAATGCTTTTCATCCTCCAGACTGGAGAACAACAAAGCTGGCGAAAGGGCACTTGGAAGTCACGAAACACAGAGAGGTCAGTGACATTCTCACAATGTACAAATAAGATTCTTCTTCTGGAAAAGGCAAAACTCACTGACTACAGGCATTTCCTGGACTGAATAAAAGCCGACAATGTGAGGTCCCCTCTCCTGCCCATTTTGTGGTTTTCTTTGGGACAGTATCTAAAACTCTACAAGACAAAACAGGACTTACGGTCAGTAGGAACACAGCACTGAGTAGGCTGGTCTTCATGTTTGCGTGTGTCTGTTCGACATTGGCTTATGGAGCAATTTTAACTTCTTGGTAAGTTCTGTCTCCCCCCAAAATGCACATGTAATTAGATTTTCCTTTAAAAAAAAATCTGTGGAACTGTTTCTGCAATGAAAAGCCATTGGAAGTATTTCCACTCTAGTGTTCTATGTGAGACTTCATCAGAAAAAAATGACAATTTCCTTATTAATTGCACCTTCCTTAGCTGAATACCACAGTCCAAATGCACCATAAGATTCACTAACAATGGTCGTAAAGAAAAAGACATTTTTTTAGCTTGTACAGTAGAGATCGGAATTGGGCATACAAGTACACGTACACACACACACACACACACACACACACACACACACACGCACTCCAAGATGAAGTCTATAAGTTGTAGGAGATCCTAACAAGTGAAAAAAGAAAGGGAGGGAATGGGAAGAGAACAAAATCACATCCCTGTAGCTTCTGCCACCTCCTGTGATCTCATCCTGCCAAGCAAACGCATGACCCTCATCTAGAAGAATAAGTTTCCCATGTATTCTGGAATGGAGAGTATAATGTCCCTCATTGCAATAGTACATTTTACACAACAATGCAAACTCCTCCATCATCACCGAAAACACCTTCCGTATTAACTGAGCACCTAATAGGTCCTGAATGTTTGGGGACAATAAGAAAACTTCTAAGTTGTACCTTTTCTTTTGTCTTCCCATTCCACATGTTTTCCATCCTGAAATGATTGCTGTTCATCATTACAGTCCATGCTGGGTCTCATCACACACGTGACTAATTATTACTTTCAAACAATGCAGCAGAATTCATGAAAAGGCAGTTCTTAAATGCGAGAATCCAAGCTACATGTCTCTCCTTTATCTAAAAATGCGGTGGCCACAATTTTTCTGCATTTCTAAACCTCTCCCCCTCATTTTGCTTAAAAGCATTGGTTATCTCATATGATCTTGTTGCCCCATATCTCCATCCCCCCATCATCAAGCTGTTATAGTTCCAATTCATTTTCAACCATCAAAGGTATTCAAATCTCCCTGTCTTGCCTGCTTTCTACACTGCTTTTTGGAATCATTATTCTCTTATTGTGGACCGATTCCTCCTCTCCTCATTCAGTTCGCTCTCTTTACCGATGAATTCAAATCCTTCCTACATTCAGAAGACGGTTGCATTATTTTTGTCCCTTCAAATTGCCTGGGAAGGTATTTCTCCCCAGGATTCATCTGTCCCTACCTTTCCATTCTATTCATAGAATTCTTATTCATTGCATCCTCTTGTCCGGTAGCTATGTTTTGAGTCAAAATGAGTATTGCTTGTGGATGAGACGCATGCTGGACAAGGCTTGGCATACTAGAAGATGGACAGATGCTCAATTAAAATGGCATAAGAGAGTAGCATTCTAGCAATTTCCAATGAACAGCTATAATTCTGTAACACGAGCATTAGCAGGCCCCTGAATGTCGTTCTTCCTCCCACTGCTGTGATTAAAATGGGAGCTGATTAGAATGGTGCCAGCTAGCATCCAAGTTAGAATGAGTGACTTCCTCACTTGCTATTGATTATGCAAAATGTACGCTGCTGAGGTTTTATTCTTCGCAGCCCCAATCCAGAGGTAGGAGGCCAACTTACTCCATCAACCTATATCCACCCTCCCCAACAAATCAATGAAATGATACCTCTGTGACATCTGCAAAGAAAAATTCTATTGTTCAGAAATTATCCAATTGCATAATTTGAAGGAAAGATCACCCTCATTATGAAACAGATCAGTACATGTCTTTATTATTCTAAAAATAACCCCCCCCCAAAAAAGTTACTCTATAACATGTGCACAAATAAAGGGCACACTTGGTAAAGATGATAAAAACTCATTCTTTTCAAAGTCTGGACCCACATGTAATGACTACGTACTTACCTTTCTCGTGCTACTGGAAGCTAAAGAGATTGGTTCTGTACCTTCCTGGGGTGACAGATTATTAACGAGAAGCATTACCTTGAAAACGAATGTCCAAGAATTGCTGATGGTTGCAGCAGACCAGACTGGAATGGCAGGGTTCCAATCCAGCCATTCCCAGCATGAACTACCAAAAGCATGTTCTCAAATTCCCCCCAGCACAGAGGCATATAGAGGTTTTCTGCCACTCTCTGATTACAGACCTAAGACCTTGCTTCAGCTATTGCAACACTGACAACAGGCAGTGGACAGAGAGCTTAACAGCATAAGCTTGAAGCCAGAGTTCTTGGGTTCAAATCCCAGCTCTACTTTTTCCTAGAAGTGCAACTTTAAATCAGTTCTCTTACTGCACTGAGTTTCATTTTGTTTAAACCTATAGAGATAATAAAAACCGTAATAGCACCCACCAAAGGATTTTCATGTGAGTGTGAATGAAATAATGTATGTCCAGTAGTAAGTATGTTACATGCTCAAAACCCTGGCTACTCAGACTGTGGTCCATGGGTTGACACATCTTGTCACCAGGGAGTCATTAGAAATGCAGAATCTCAGGATCCAGCTCACATCTGCTGAGTTAGAAT
The DNA here is from genome assembly GCF_036562045.2 of Rhinolophus sinicus. Taxonomy (NCBI): domain Eukaryota; kingdom Metazoa; phylum Chordata; class Mammalia; order Chiroptera; family Rhinolophidae; genus Rhinolophus; species Rhinolophus sinicus. The sequence continues at coordinate 11,400,079 of NC_133767.1, forward strand.
CTGCATTTTACAAGATCTCCTAGGTGATCTAAGATGCCCAATCCAGCTTGAGAAACACTGCGATAAATACGTTCTTATATTAGCCTGATAAGCATTGTTGACCGCAAACATTTTGCACATAAATTTCAGCAACTTGGAAATAAAACTCTAAGGGGAATCATTTTCCTATTTATATACTGAGTCAGAACACTCACGTGGCATCTGGATGCCACACATAGCTGAGAGTTACATCAAGTCACAGAGTGGAATCCGAGCCACTCAGATGTCATCCTAAATGCCTTATCCATGCTTGCTCACAGACACAGAAGGCTGGAGTATGCAAAATGTGCCAAACTTAACACAGCCTCCTTTTTTTTAGCAAGCAATTGCAGCATTATTCACAGTGGCCAAGACATGGAAACAATGGAAGTGTCCTTCAATAGACAATCGGATAAGGAAGATGTGGCACATATATATAATGGAATACTACTCGGCCGTAAGGAAAGATGAAATACTGCCATTTGCAACAATATGGCTGGATCTTGAGATTATCATGCGAAGTGATATAAGTCAGACAGAAAAACATGAGAACCGTATGATTTCACTGATCTGTGGGAGGTAGAACTGAAAGCAACAAATGAACAAGACAAACAAACAAGGAAAAACTCGTAGACACGAACGACAGTTTAGTAGTTACCAGAAGATTAGAGGAGTAGGGGATTGCAGAAGGAGTTCAAATATAAGGTGACAGAATATACAATGCAACATATAGATGATGTATTATAGAATTGTACACTTAAAACCTATATAATTTTATTAACCAATGTCACCCTGATAAATTTAATTTAAAAAATTGAAGCTTAATATTTTTATAGATATAGGAAAGCAGACCACGGGTAAGCTAAATTGGAAAGCTCATCTAAAGATATTAAGTTCTACCAATACTTCCTAAAGATATTTCTAGCTTAGGAACAATAGCTTGATAATTTAAGAGTTTCTCTACATTTAAGTAAATATTCTTAAGTTTAGACATTCAGATGATGAGAAGTGTAGAAAAGTTCTAACATGCCATTTTATATGTTATACGTGTGTATGTTTACGTGTGTGTGTGCATATACATATACACTTTCAGCTAGCAATCAGCAAGATTTTGATTTCCTTCTTCGTATTAAACAGTCAGTCATTAAGCAAATGTTTCTTATGTGCCAGGTATTGTACTGTGTTAGCACTGGTGAGAATGATGCTGGATGAAACCCATGAGACTGAATGCTGCAGTATTTGGTATTACAGCCATACGTCTGGCTCCATGTCTGACACATAGTGGGCACTCAAAACACATTCACTGGCTTCTTTTATAAATACAATATTGGGATACACCAATCATATGACTGTTAATGTATTTGTTTTCTACGGAAAATACAACCAGAATAATTTCAAGGCTGAACAGATGGATCAGAGCGAGAGAAAAAGCAACACATGACAACTTTTGGTGGCACTCATTGGCCATTTTAAATACAGATTAGTCACTTTGTCCCTTTAACCTTCCATTTCAATTGGAAAATGGTTAAGTCCACTGAGTTCACTCTTAGGGGCCGAATCTGTTCCCTTATCATTTTATACCCAGCCCAACTGAAAATGTGCAGATTTCTGTAGCCATCTGAGTTTGAGATTGTTTGACCTAATTTCCTAATTTGTTCCTTGTTTATTCATTCATTCAAATATATTTTGCCAGTGAACTCTGTGCCAGACACCATCCGAGGTGCAGAGCAAACATTGGCATGAGTGGGAAAGATATGATCCTTGCCCTCACAGACCTCATATTCTAGTGCAGGGAGATAGAGAAGGAACACAGAAATAAAGGTTATCATTTAGGGTAATCAAATCCTTCTACCATGGGACTTGATTTTGTTTCCCTGAAAATAAGACCTAGCCAGACCATCAGCTCTAATGCGTCTTTTGGAGCAAAAATTGATATAAGACCCGGTCTTATATTATATTATGCTAGAGAAGACCCGGTCTTATCTTACAGTAAAATAAGACTGGGTCTTATATTAATTTTTGCTCCAAAAGACGCATTAGAGCTGATGGTCTGGCTAGGTGCTATTTTCGGGGAAACAGAGGCAGTTCAACCTTCCTTGTGTCAAAGCCTATTGGATGGGGTGCATTGGAGGCCATCAGCCACCAAGACACCGTAAGGAAGCCTGGGCTACTCAGGTGAGCCTATGCAATACCTGGGGAGTTGCCTTTCCTCCTTTGGGGGAGTCTTAGAAGATTCTCCAGCCCATTGGGTAAATGAGAAGACTCTAGTGAAAATTATCACTCACACAAAAGGCATCTGCTCAGAGTCCACGCAGGGCTATGGAGAAGTATGTTAGAATTTCTTAAGGATATGAGTGCTGTCTCCCAGAAATCACCCAAGGTAGGTTTACATTACTCATGACCATGGTTTCATCATCATAGTTACATTAATTATGTGACTGGTGATTTACTGTTCCATTCCTACTTGGGTTACATGTTGTGTGAATGGGCCATCAGTATAAGTAAGGTGCTTCTTGGTCAAAATCCAGTGTCTCCAATGCAACTAGAGCTTTCAGGAAGAGGAGAGCAGAGGGGATGGACTCTGCCTTGAATCCAAGTCTGCTTTGATGTTGCAGACAGACCCCACCCTCCATTCTTGGCCACAGAGACCACAGAAACACAAAGATTGGGGGGCTAGTACTGGGGCACAGGACCAGCAGGGAGGAGATCCAAGCCAATGCGATGGTCATGCACATGCCTAAACACAAACCTTTCACCAGAAGGAAAAGTAGAAGCTTGTTATGCATTTCAGAATGTGTGAGGCGAAGGACATAGAGACAGCACTCATTCTGCATTGAACCAGCACTCAGAAACAGCCAAGAGGGGTTTGGGGGATGCGAACCTTTAGCCATATGTAGAAATGTGGGATTTCAGGACACTCGGCTCCTGTGGACTGGGCAATAGACTGTCACTATGAAGGCTGCTCCAAAATGAGTGGTCCGTATCCTTTTTATTCAACTCACATGCCCTCCAAATTTGTACTTCCAGAAACAGTCTTACATTTCCATTCTATGGTTCTTTCCATCTTTCTAATAAAATGCTTCTGTCACGGTGGCTTATGCAGAATTCCCTTCCTATTCAACTTAATACGTTGGTATCTGGAATTCTGAATTTCAAAATGAACAGACACTCCCCACAGCCCCATATCATTATGACAGATCTCTCACTCGTTTTAGCCATTGTTTCTAATTGTCCTTTTTCTTGAGTCCCTAATAATAAGCCCTGAAATGAAACTACAAAGGGAAAAGCAAAAATTTCTTAGGTTTCCTCGCCTTTTCTGAGTGAGCCTACCTAATGTTGAATGTTTCCTTTAGACCCTGTAAATTTCTGTAAATGTCCCCAATGCCCTGGGGTCAGACAAGGGACTAACAGCCATGCTAGCCATTTGGGAGCGTAAGTGTCTTCCCCCATTTCACCAACTGCAGTTCATAACCCTTGAATAAGACCAACGTGTTTTCTATGGACGCTTGCCTAAGGTGAATGGGGTCTCAACACCTTTAAGACAACCCAGCATGAATACCACTTCGCTGAATACCAATGACTGATCAGGGAGAATAATTTCCATTCCCACCAGCGCCTCCAAGGTCAGCGGCATGCTTCCCCATGATTGAACAGTTGTTCAATTTACAAGGTGGCACGGAAGATACCAAGGACCGTCCCACCTTTTGGATTCATGCCAGACTTGTCCGGACTCAAAGAAAATACTAACACTGCATTATAAGCTATAAAACATTGCTGTTGGGGTTTCTTCCTCAGGCACACAGGTGGGAAAATGGCATTAAATCAATGGAAATTGTTCCCTAACTCTGTGGAGAATGCCCACTTGCAGCTCCTCAAGCCAGTGTCTTCAGTGCCATGTTTCCTCTAGGTAGGACAGTATACGTCAGGGCCTCATTGGCACAGTGATTCTTCCAAATATTGGCAGCTCACCAGCAAGCATCACTGGTGTTTGCTTTAGGTACAGGTGTGAACTGGCCGAAAATTGATTTCTGAACTGCCCCCAGAGCTGTCCTGATGGCATAGGCAAAGAGAGTGAGCAAACTAGTTAATTTCAGTGCCATTAGCAAAGCCAAAGGATGAAAAGAAATAAAATTACGAGAAATTATATTTTCTAGCTGCTAAGTGGATAATACGAATAATGGAATAAAGTGATTACCGTCCACCATTTGAGCACCGATGGCCTCGATGTTATGCAAGTCTAATGAATAGCCAATGCTTTTTATAGAATAACATCAAAAACAGGCACACGTAACGTTCTTTCCCCGCCATGCATTCCAGGACCAGCCACTCCCCACCAGGACCAACAGAAAGAATTGCCTTTCTGCATGGCAGTCATGTACCTGGAAGACCTTGCCTTCCTCCATCCCTCCAAATAAGAGCAGCTTCAAGAACAAAGTTGGTTTAGCATCAGACAAGCCAGGAGTAGGTAATACATTTAAAATGCCATTGCACATAATTTGGCCATATCTCTGCCATTCACTGTCAAACCACAGAGGACTTACCAGAGATATGCAACTTCTAATGAGAGGATTGTAAAGAAAAAAAGTGTGTGTGTGTGTGTGTGTGTGTGTGTTCACTGTAAATTCTTCCACAATGTGTTGCTGTGAATCTCTGTCACTCCTAATGACATGTAGAGACACATGGCTCAATACCTATGGAGTTAGTCATCCTTCCTGATTTTAAATTCACCCAATTTGGGGAGGAATGTTCATTTCTTGCTGCTCTTGATGCTAGGTGATACCTATCTATATATGTTATTTTAAGTTCAGCCACGGCAACCAAACAAAAAAAAATGGATCTCTGATTATTGATGTTTCCACTTGTTCAATTGCCAAGTCTGCTTGAGAAGAATGGGCTACCCCAGAATAAACAGAAAATTTGACTTATTCTTTGCAGTGTAAAATAGTCATAGGAGTGAGGATTGTAGTGTCAGCTAGATGTCGGATTGAATCTTGGCCTGGTCACTGGAAGTGTGACACGGTACCCTAACTCCTTAATTTCTTGAAATGTGGATCCTCTCGACTGTGAACTGAGAGTACTAGTACTTACCTAACACGGAGGTTCTAAGGGTGGATAAATGAGACAATGCATGCAAAATGCTTAATGAAGTATTTGCCACACAGAAAATGCTCAATAAATAAGTAGGTTTTATTAGTATGCAATGCTCGCTGTCCATGGTTCTCAAGACTTCCAGGTTGATAAGAATCTGACAGACAGATTGCTTAAATATCCCTTAAGAGAAAGGACAGAGTGAAAACAAAAAAGAAAGTGGAGAAGGCCCTGAAGTCACAGCTGGATGTCAAATTCACTGTTCAGACACAGAGACAAAAATTACCTCGTGATAATTTCGCCTGGTCTTCCACTTTTAGATTACACCGTATCCATCTGTCTCTGGGATCAGGCCTGCTGGTCTGTGGCCAACCTGGGGCTTTTCCCAAGACCTAGTCAATCCTTGTGAATTTTGATGATGACAGCTTCTCCCACAATTAAAACTTAGGGAACCTTCACTGATATGTGGTATATAAACCAAAAACAACAAAAGAACAAGACAAACAAGTGAGAAACAAAAACTCATAGACACAGACAAGAGTTTAGTGGTTACCAGAGGGTAAGGGGGGTGGGGGATGAGGGTAAAGGGGATCAAATATATGGTGATGGAAGGAGAACTGACTCTGGGTGGTGAGCACACAATGGGATTTATAGATGATGTAATACAGAATCGTACACCTGAAATGTATGTAATTTTACTAACAATTGTCACCCCAATAAATTTTTTTAAAAATCTAAAAAAATAAAACAACAACAACAACTTAGAGGCGATACCTTTCATTCAGAGCTTTTACTTCTTGGCTTATGCAGATACGCCGAGAAGCAGTTAATAGCGTACCACTTCACAGAGAACACGCCATTGTTTTCCCTGGTAACAAACGCTTCCCCATTTCTTTCTCTCTATACCCATGATGGCCTAATTTCCTTCCACTTTCTCTCTACTCAAGTCAGGCAGGAGGCAGGGTAGCTGGGTCAAATTAAATGGGTTCAAACCTGGATCACTTCAGAGAGTAGCAGGGAGATCTTGGGCAAGTCATTTAATCCCTCCAGAATCATCGTGTTCCTCGGGTTCTTTCGATGAGGACTCAGTGAGAAATATACATAAAGCCTCAATACTATTAATGGTACTCAGTGAATATTCCAGGAATCCAACTGCTACTGTCACGACTACTGTGGTCACTGTCCTTACTCAGCTTGGCCATCCAAACCAGCGCAAGGGCCACAATCCATGCCCATTTTCTTTCTAGGAAACACCAGCCTCCCTCCTCCGCTGTGCGTTCTGGAACAAAGCCCTTCCAAGTCCACACCCTCGGTGAGGCTGTCTCTCCCCAACACATTCATGGTGGTTTTTCTCACCCATCTGTTCACCAACGTGACATTATTTAAAAGCATGGGCTCTGGCGTCACTTTGCAATCTCCTAGCTCTGCCACATCCACGCTGAGTGACACTGGCCAGTGTCGTAACCTTTCTGAGATTTACTTGCCCCATCTGTAAAATGGGATCACAGCAGTGCCCATTTCATGAGGTCATGGTGACAGGGCAGTGGAATAATATGTACAGTGTGCCTGCCCCAGCATAGGGCACAGAGTCAGCACCTCTGACTGGCAGCTGTTCAATCTGAATATAAGTCACGCTTCACTACGTCTCCCACCACACGCTCCATGGAGGTTAGTCCACTGCCCTCATCTTTTTGCAGGTCGGTGAGCTATCAACACGCAGATCTGCTTATGGATGTTAGACTGAGCACCGTCCTGGACAGATGTACTTGCCAAACAACTCAATGCCAAAAGGGATCGCCACCTACTATACACACAGAGGCTTAGGCACGTGGGCACGTTCCCCGGTGTCCTGTTTATAGCGACTACCTGTTCAATGCGGTCAGAGCCCTGGGAGGTGCCTAGTTTAGCTGTTAACGGGGTGGACACACAGACCACTACGTTTGCAACCCTTAATTTTCTCCTGCAATGAATTTTGATTACATAATTTCCCTATCTTAATTACTTCTGGTGGTACCCCTGCTCAGGGGGTTACACAATGTCACAGCCACCATCCTGTTTACATCTTCTAAGTGCCTGTGCATTTGTGTCCTCCTTTGGATGCTGCTGGGACGAGCTATGCAAATGCAACGCCTTTAATCTCTCCTCATAAATCAAACCTACCCTTCCCTTGATCTGTTTCCCTCTCCATCGCCAATCGTTCTCCAATCTGTCTCCATCTTTCTCCTCCTGAAGCTTCCAGAAATAAATGCTACAGACTAGGGGTGGGTGAGCTGACAGATATGAAGGAATGAAAAAAGGGAGACAGAGGAAAATGAAGAGCGAGAGCTGAGAGGCAGCCCCAGAAGTTGCGAGAAAGGAGGATGGAGGTAGGCTGCTGCCTCTCTATCTAGGAGACTGTGGCTCATCTCCTATGGGCCACGGAACAAGAGAGAGTCTTTGGAACAATGCCGTGCTGAAACATGCACAGAACGCCACTGCGTCTTCCCTTTCCTCTCTGGGCGGTATTTTTATTTTGAGTTTTCCCACCATTTCCATGTTATTCCCATCTCCCACTCCCCCAAAAAGAATTAGCCTGTCTTTTCCAAGTTTTTTTCTCATCTTAATCTTTTCTGCTCAAATTTCTAGCCTGGTTAGGGTAGGTTTCTGTAATGTCCTCAGTCCACACTCCTGTTTGTGACACCTTCCAATTTAATATTGTCTGCAAATTTCATTAGCATGCAATTTGCTTTCTCTTCCAGATCATTAAAAAGAGAAAAAAAGCTTCACCTCGACCAAGCTATTATGAATCTCCCTTCCATTCTTCCCAGATCCCAGCCAAGTGAGAACATTACCATTTATCATTATCTTTTGTTTATAATCTTTCAGCCAGGTTTCATCTAAGCCGATTAGAACCAATCTTGATGGCAAAAGAAAATTCAGATAAATAAAACGGAGCCCTGACACCCAGGGCCTCACTCAAGATCAAATATATAGCATGATTAATGGTCAATATTTTGTTTACCTGTCACTTCTCCATAATAATCTCCCAGACAACCACTCGCAATGTTCTTTCTCCAAGGCCAATACAGAGCCAGATTCGTATTTAATGCGAGTTTCACAAGTACATCAAAGGGATAAAATCCGTCAGCCCCACTTGTTTAAAGTTCCTGCAGAATCTTCATCTCCCACAGTATTTTCCAACTCCAAGGTGGCAGGGCACTTTTCTGCAGAGGAAGCTCTCTACACAATGTCAAAGGTTTATTTATTTGCCTTCTCATGCTCAGAAACCGGTGGGCTCCTCCACCGTGGAATGAGTTTCTGCCACCAGCTTTGGCACTTGGTGTGTGCTAGTTAATGAAGCTCTGTTTATGGCGTTAATGAGGATAAAACAGCCATTTCTTAGCTAGGTGCCAGATACAGAGATTGATAACAAAACTAATCCTAACATAATTCCCTTAATAATGGCTAAAAACCACTCAAGTACCTTCATACATCAAGATGTAAACGTTTTACAACACCCATAAACAGTCTCAGAACCTAACAGAGTTAATTCCACTAAGACTGAAACAAGTGAAAGGTGATGCAAAAATCATTTTGGCTTCACTTCCATGATTTATCACCACCACTCCCAGGGTCAATTAATTTTTCACCAAGAAAACGCCTAATGAAATTTTCGACCAATGGAATGGCAAATAAAACACCAAATTTGATTCAGACTCCCAGAATGGATTAGACATATTTCAACCTTCATGATGATGAAAAACATCTAAATGAAAATCACCAATAACTTAAGATTTAATTTCAAGAAGAGTTTGTTGAACTTCTGATACAAACCAAAGCAATTCCCGCCTGCTCTGTTCTAAGCTGTTTGCAAGTATCCACTAATCCTCTATATTTTAAATTACAGATAAAGGATTATGAGGAGGAAAAAAAGGACACAGTGTGACTTTTTTTATATCCTAAAAATAAAAGAAAATCTTAGTAAAGACCCCAGAGAGTAAGAAAAAGCTCAAAAGAGAATTCATGGATTGTGATGAAATTGTCACCTTTCCACTATGGGGCCCCATTTAGACTCACCAACCCTGAAACTAAAGTGCAATTTATTAAAGTAGGAAGTGATGCATAGATTTATGCTTTATGCAATCAAGTTAAACTCTTCTTGGGTTGCGCCTTCATTTTTTGCTGAGCCCCACAATTTTCTGTTTGGAGGAAAGAAAAAAAGAGCGTGGAGAAATCTTGCAGAGCAAGGAATCATTCTTAAAAGGAAGGATTTTAAGGTGAACAGTTACTCCCTGGCACTGGGGCAGGAAATCATTCCTGTAAAGGAGTGATATGGCCACAAAGTGCATGCCTGCAACTTTACTGTCCCTCTTTATGGCTTTCTATAAAGTCCCTTCATGCAAAATGGCAAAGAGATACCCCATTTACACAGCATAAAAATTAAGTGACTAATGGCCTATGTCCAATGAACTCCTACCCACTTACAAACTAACAGAACCTCACATTTTAATTCGTTCAGCTCAAGGAGGCAGTGGAACACCGTCACCTACCCAATGATTACGTGAAATTAAATTTCTGGCCAAGTAAAAGTGAGCCGTGAAAGACAGTGCCATAAGGGTAACTGTATGTCTTCAAGGCATCATGACGTGATGTGACCAAATCAAGTTTCTAATGTAACTTCGATCACTGTCTTTTATGTCTCTCTCACAGGTCCTGAATCACCGCCTCTTTCCTAAACTCCACACGAAACAATCTGGGATACAAGCAGTTACAGGCAGCATTCAGAATCCAAAGAATCAAGATTTTCCCAGAACTACATGATAATTGAGTTTTTGCTGACATGATTTATGGGTCATTACAAAATATGAATTATTTTCTCAATCACTGACAAGATGGGTTACGTGTAATAGAGTTCTATTGAGATGGGGTTAATTTTGTTTTGCAAAGTGACAACCTTTGCCGAGGTCAGAGAAGAGTCTGTTTCCCAATCCTTCTGGAAATATATGTTTCTTTAAATTAAATGCATTCAACAGAATTGTCAACAAGTGGTTATCGAACCATTTGTCAATAACCTGTCATGTGTCCAGCACTGTTCTAAGAACTAAATGTAAAGTGTGAAATAAGGTGAGCCTGGCCCTTATCTTCATGGAGTTTCCACTCCAGTAAGAAACAGAGATAAAAAGCAAATAATTACAGACTGTATTAAGTGCTAGGAAGAAGATGAAACGGATTCTCTGTTGAAGAATATGAGGACAGCACAGGACGACTTGGGAACTTCATGTGACACATTCATATAACCACTTAACGCATGGCATAAATTTGAATCAAGCATTAAAAAAGTACAGTCATCCAACACCTCGTTATTACCTGATTAACACGTTCCCAAAACTGAGAGGAGACCCAAGAGCCTATTGACACATTTATGAGAAAAGATTCTGTCCAAGGTCCTGAAGACCGTAATGAATCAGTCCTTTCTACTTTCTCTCACTTATCTTTTTCTTTACTGCGTATGAAAACATATTGGTTTAATGAGAGCTGATGTTTTAAAGTGGAAAAAAATTAACTCCTTCATATCCATCCCTCTACCCATGAGAGAATACTTACTATATGCAAAATAAAAATACACTATAGAATTATAGTAATCAAAAGTCTGTGACACCAGCATCAACATAATATATAGAATATATAGAAACTCATCCAAGTACCTGTAATTGTTGAGGATAAAATAAAATTATCATCATAAACAAGTTGGGGGAACAGAATAATTATTTTTTAATAAAAGTGCTGAGAAAGTTGTTAAAAGTATCTTGTGAAAATTATTAAATTATTCCTTGTGTATTTCACAGTGGCAATTACCCCTACCATATTAATTGGCAGCGAAAATAAGTGTTTTCTTCCACTTCTTGCTAATATTTGCTATGTCAATTATGTCTCAATAAACTGTTCATTACTCAGAAGCAGATTCTTCTTTGTTACTATCACCCAGTAATACTACATTATTATAGTAAATAAAGCAGCATAATAAGAGCACAAAGGAAAACAATATGGACTCGAGAATTATAGGTACCAGATCTGAGTCCCAAGTCCGCCATATCACGGATGTTTGAACACATCACTTAACCTTTTTTCAGTCTTAAGAGTCTCATATGCAGAAGGAAATTAAAGGTGCTAATAATTCCTATTCCACAGGGTAGTTTTGAGATTCCAATGAGATAAGATACAGGACAACATGCTGAGAGAAGGAAGCGCTGCGTAATTATCAACAATCATTATTACCATGAGTGTTCAGTAAGGGAGAAGTTGGACAATATTAATTTTCCAACCCTGACGCTTGGCTAGAACAACCCCTTGGCTGTCGGTATGTGGGCACACTTGGGTTGTGTTACGATGGAATAAGAGTGGTCAGATAGCACGACCCTCACCCCAGTGGACCTGAGCATGGCATACTGGAGAGGCAGGGCTGGATATTTCCATTTTCCCGTCCAACCAGAGGGATGTGACACCTCTAGGCTGAGAGCTGTCATAACACAGGGTCTCTAAACGTTTCAGTCTATCTGTCTGATAAGCTCTCCTGCCTACATGGCCAGCTCTTTCTCATTATCCATGGATTAATTTAAATGTCACCTCCTCCAAAAGGCTTTCTCTGAACAGTCTATCCAGCTAAGTCCAGTTGTCCCCCATCTGTTCATTCCCTTTGCAGCGCTTGTTATTTTTTATCACCTTGATAAATGTCCTTTTTTAGCTAAGGATTTTATTTTGAGATCATTGGAGAGTCACATGCAGTTTTAAGAAATAATAGAGAGAGATCCTGTGCACCCTTTACCTGCTTTCTCCTAACCATGGGAGGTGCAAAATCACAGTACAGTCTCAGGATATTACGCTATAGTGATATTAACACGGTCAAGATACAGAGTATTGTCATCGACAAAGGGACTCTGCATGTCACCCTTTCAACATTACACTCAGATCTCTCCCTCTCCCACTCTCTACTTAATCGCAGGCAATGAATTATCTGTTCTCCATTTCCATAATTTTGAAATTTCAAGATTTTTATATAAATTGCATCATACACTATGTACCTTTTGGGATTGGATTTTTTTCATTCAGCGTAATTCTCTGGAGATGCATCCAGATTGTTGCATGTATCAATAGTTCATTCCTTTTTATTGCTGAGTAGTATTTTATGGTATGGATGCACCACTATTGTGTAACCATTCATCCACTGAAACATATCTGCCTTGTTTCCAGTTTATGCCTCTTATGAATACAGATGCTATAAACATTCACGTATAAGTTTTTGATGAACGTAAGTTTTCATATCTCTGGGATAAATGCCCGGAACAATCACTAAGTTATCTGGTAGTTGCATGTTTAGTTTTTAAAGAAAATACAACTGTTCTCCAAAGTGGCTCTACCATTTTGCAATGCGTGAGTAATCCAATTTCTCCACATCCTTGCCAGTTTTGGTGTTCACTAATTTTTTTTTTTTTTTTTTTTGCCATTCTGATAGGTGTGTGTTGATATCACAGTTTTAATCTGCATTTCCCTAAGGGTTAATGGTGCTCACTTGACATGTGTATCTCCTCTTTAGTGGGCTGTCTCTTCATGTCTTTCATCCACTTTCTAATTGGATTGTTTGACTTTTTATTGCTGAGTTTTGAGAATTCTTTATGTATTCTAGATACTTGTCTTTTGAAAAAGTTTTCTCCAAATGTATACAGTTTGTCTTTTCTTCCTCTTAAAAGGGTGTTGTGCAGAAAAAAAAATTAATTTTGTAGAAGTCCAAGTTAGCATTTTATTTTATAAAAAGTTTGTGCTTTTGATATCAAGTCGAAGAACTCTCTGACTAGCTTAACATCTCAAATTTTTCTATTTTTTCCCTGAAAGTCGTATAGTTGTATGTTTTATGTAATACATTCAAGTTCAGAATCCATTTTGAGTCAATTTCTGTATATGATGTGAAATTTAGGTTAAGGAAGTCCAGTTGGAGTCCCAATTGCTCCAGCACCACACGTCAAGAGAATAGAATTCCTCGATTAAATTGCTGTTTTGCCTTTGCCAAAAATCCCTTAGGCATATTCATAAAGAGCTATTTCCGGGTCCTATATTTTGTTTTATTGACCTGTGTATCTAAACTTCTGCCAATACCACAGTGTTAATTGGTGAAGCTAAATAATAAGTCTTGAAATCAGGTAGACTCATTTCTCCCACTTTACACTTGTTCACCTATTTTCATTCCACTTTCCATATACATTTGAGAACAATCTTACCTATATGTACAAAAAGTCTTACTGGGATTTTCACAGGAATGGCATTACACCTGCTTGTCAACTTGGGAAAAATAAATTGTCATCATTATTATGTTGACTCTTCCAATACACGAACATAGCAAGCCTCTCCTTAAAAAATAAATAATAATAAATTTTAAAAAATAAATAAAACAATCTATCTATCTATCTATCTATCTATCTATCTATCTATCTATCTATCTATCTATCTCAGCACTCTGTAGCTTTCAGCACCTAAACTGTATACACACTTCATAAAATTTTTATGTATGTGTCTGTTTTGAGTCATTATAAATGGTATTGTAACTTTCATTTATAAGTCCAGAGGTTTGCTGCCGGGTTATTTTTCTTTCTTCTTTTTTCGATGTTCTTTACCAAATTGAGAAAGGTCCCCTCTAGCCGTATTGTTCAGATCATTTTTGTCATGAATGGGTGTTGAATTTTACCAAATTTTTTTTCTACACTGATTTATATGATCCAGTAATTTTCTTCTTCAGCCGGTTCATAAGGTTAATGCCATCGATTTAATTGTGAGTATTAAACCAGTCCTGGAATAGATCCCACTTGGTTAAGTTATGTAATTATTTTTATATATTGCTAATATTTTGTCTAATATTTTGACAGACAAAAAATACATTTTCCTATCTATGGTCATGAAAGCTATCGATCTATAGGTGTGTGTGTGTGTGTGTGTGTGTGTGTGTGTGTGTGTGTGTATTTTAATGCTAGCTTTGTATGGTTTTCGAATCAGAATAATATTCAGGAAGTGTTCTCTTCTGTTTTCTGAAAGAGATTGCATATAATTAGTGTTAATTCTTCTTTACACATTTGGTAGATTTTTCTGATGAAAACTTCTGGATCTGGAGATTTCTTTTGGGGAGGGTTAAATTAGAAATTCAATTTCCTTAATATGATGGGGACATTCAAATGATCTACTTCATATGAAGTGGATTATGGCAGTTTATGTTTTACAAAGCAGTAGTCATCTCAGGTATTCTTTCAAATGTATGTGTGTTAAGTTGTCCATAGCATTCCTTTATTAACCTTTGGACATGTGCACAGTCTATAGCTATAGTCTCTGATCCATTCTTGATGTTGATAATTTGTGTCTTTTTTGTTTGTCAATTTTGCTAGCAGTGAGTCAATCTTATTGATCTTTCCAAAGGGCCAGCTCTAACTGTCATTGACTTTTCTCTATTATTTTATTTTTTTCAATTTCATTGATTTCTGCTCTTATCTTTATCATTTCCTTCATTATTTGCTTTGGGTTGATTTTGCTATTCTTCTCTAAGTTTCTTAAGGCAGGAGCTTAAATTATTAATTTGAGGTTTTCCTTCTCTTCTAATGTATTCATTTGTTGCTATAAATGTCTCTTTCAGCACTACTTTAGCTGTGTCCCACACATTTTTACATTGTATTTTCATTTTCCTTCAGTTTATCGCAATTATTTATTTTCCTGGAGACTGTCTCTTAAACCCATGGATTTTTTTAGACATGTGTTGTATATGTTCCAAGTGTTTGATCATTTTCCAGTTATCTTTCTTTTGTTTTGTTTTGTTTTTTACCCCAATTTTTTTTTATTAAAGTTTATCAGAGTGACAATGGTTAGTAAAGTTACATAGGTTTCAAGTGTACAATTCTGTAATACGTCACCTATTTATATATCACATTTTGTGTTCACCACTTTCTATTACTGATTTGCAGTTTGATTCCACTATGGTCAGAGAATACACTCTGTATGATTTCAATTATTTTAAATTTGTTGAAGTTTGTTTCATGGCCCAGGATATCACCCGCCTTGTTTCTCTCTGACAAACACTTCAACAGAACACACATTCTGCTGTTGGTGGGCAGAGTGTCCTGTAATGCTGAGTAGATACTGCTAGTTGATGGTGGTTGAGTTTTTCTTAATACTTGTTTATTCTAGTAAACAGTCTAGTTTTTCTATTAATTGCTAGTAGACTGGTTTTTAAGTGCCCAACTTTAATTGTCGTTTTTTTCCAATCTCTCTTTTTAGTTCTATAATTGCTTCACTTATTTTGCAGCTTTGTTGTTTAATGCATGCACATTTAGGATTGCTATGTTCCTGTTGGATTGACATTTTTATATTTCATATTGATTATATTCATTATATTTTGTCTCTGTGTCTGGTAATTTTTTTTTGCTCCAGTCTACTTTATCTGATACTAATATAGCTACTCCTACTTTCTTTTCATTGCTGTTTGCATGACATCTCTTTTTCCATCCTTATATTTTTAATCTACCTATATAATTAAATTTGACCCCCTTGACCCTCATCTACTACCCCCTTACCCTCTGGTAACCACTAAACTATTGTCTGTGTCTATGAGTTTTTGTTTCATTTGTGTTGTTCTTTTGTTGTTTTCGTAGTTTCTGGTAGACAGCATATAGTTGGGTCATAAAGTATAATTTTGAAAACAACAAGAGAAGGATAGCTTATCGCATTTACTATTTTTATATTCTTCCTTTCTAACGTGCTGAGATTCCTTCTTTTATTATTTTCTTTCTCTGTAGAGAACTTCCTCTATCCATCCTTTAAGTTTGCTGGCACCTAATGCTTTCAGTTTTCCTTCATCTGACAGTGTCTTTGTTTCTCCTTCATTTCTGAAGGATATTTGCACTAGAATTCTGAGTTAACAAGTATTTTCTTTCAGCACTTGAAAAATGCCACGCCATTCCCTCCTTGCCTCCGTGGCTTCTGATGAGAAATCTGCTGTCCTTCAAATTGGTTTTCTCCTCTAAGTACAGTATTCTTTTTCTCTCTGCTTTCAAGGTTTTTTTCTTTGTCTTCAGTTTTCAGAAGTTTGACTATGAGGCATATCAGTGTGGATTTCTTTGGAGTTACCCTGTTTGGAGTGGGTTTACTTCATCCTCCCAGAAGCAGAAGTGCATTTGTTGATATTTGTAATTATTTACTTCCTCCTTGTTCATTATGTGTGTTTTTTTAATGATTTGTAAGATCCGTAAGGACCAGTACCTTGCTCTTTCATTTCCTACTGTATCCCCAAGGCCTGGCATAACCCTTGCATATAACAGCTTTGCGATGCATTTTTGAAGGACTGAATTACCCAACTGAACTCTAGTAGGATTCACAGTAGGGTTTACCACAGTAAACTGCTTGAGCATTTAGTTTATACAGCAGATTTAGGCAAGTCCTGTGTCTGCCAATTCTGATTCAGGAGGTCTAGGGTGGGCTGCCTAAATCAACATTTTTAAGCATATTTCACAGGTGATACATAGGAATTTTGCACTACTTGAAAGAATAACTGTCCTGTCTAAAAAAAAAAAAATCACAAGCTGTGTTCCCGGCCATGAAAATTAGGGTCTGAGCACTGTCCCAGGAGCTAACGATGAAAGTACTGGGAGAAGGGATCATTCTAGGTACTTAGGTTCACTGGACCTGCTCCATAACTGCTAGCCATTAAACAAGTTCCCCCATAAAGAGACGTGGATCTGGGGACATGGATTTAAAATGGAAACATGTGAACAAATCTGAGGGGACATTGTCACAAAAGGAGTAACGGTCTGCTACAGGGGAGGCAGCTGGAAGAGCTGCTCTCAACTCATGCATTTTAAAACACTGAGCTGTGGGTTGCTGTTTACCCAGCACACGGCCGTTAATACATTCAGCCTAAGAGTGAAGCAATTTTAATATTAATAGGCTCTTTATGAGAATTTAATAACAAAGTCATAGCTTCCTTGTGTTTCAAGACACAGGGGTTAATTACTTCAAATGAGTTGGCAGGGAAAAGGTCCAACTTTAATGCTGACCTTAACTATTTGGGATAAATATGAAAAAGGTAATGGCCCATTTAGAGCTATAATGCTCAGTGTTCTTTGCAGCCTGAGAAACTGTCACATGACAGCCTATTCCTTCCACCTATGGATACTCCGAGATGCTATGCACCTGGTTATTACACCTGGTGAGTCCAAGTCACTTTTCACTGAATTCAGTTGAACCTTCCTTGGGAAATGGAGAAAACAGACTTGTATTTGTTTCAAGTATGGATCTAGTCTAGTATCTGTAGAACTGAAGCATCAGTGATGCCCAGGGTTTTCCGGTCTTCCCCCAGTAGCTTCCGACAAGTTTGGCGTGAAAAACGAAGTCTACTCTACGAGACGCTCAATGTGCTATTATATAAAAGATCGTTGCTGATTTTAATGAAAGAATCTAAGGAGGCTTCTACTGTGGGGAATTTAGAGACGAATCAAACACGTTTCCTGCCTGCACAAAATTCACAGTGCAATGGGCGAGGCAGATTAAAAAAAACACTAATTATAACATCCTACGATGATGGCTATGAGGGAATGCCATGGGAATACATGAAAAAAGCAACAGACCCCATCTTGGAATGCCTGAGGAAGCTTCTGCAACGCAAGGGCTTCTGAGGTAAAACCTGGTACCACTCAGGCTAGGCGAGGTATGCTGCTGTAACAAATGACCTCGACATCTCAGCTTCCAATAACACAGACTGACTTCTTACTCAGGCTGGGTGTCATCTGTGGGTTATCTATGGCACTGCTCTATGTCATCTTCTCTCGAGGGCCCAGGCTGACACAGAAGTGACTCAGGGACCTCTCGGCACACAGAAAAGAGAACGTGATGAATCACATGATGGCCCTGAAAGCTTCTGCCCAAAGTGACACATCTCACTTCCCCCACCTTACAGTGACTGCACCAAGTCTCATGGCCGTGCCTGATTTTAAAAAGGGCCCGATATAAGATCCTCCTTCAGTGAGAAATCCACCAGGAGAGAACTCAGCATATTTTGTATGGGATAATCAATCTGCTGTGGTTCCACAGCACGAGTTAGAGCTCTGTGTGTGAAGAGAAGAAGGTGGTGTAAGTGTGCGAAGACAGAATATTCAAAAGCACAGAAAAGAGAGAGGAGGAGAGGGAGTGAGAAGGGGAAAGAGAGACAGAGGGATGTGAGGAATCCCAAGTAGATAGTTATATAAGGCTGAAGCAAAGACTGCAAGGAAAGGAGTAGAACGAAACATAAAAAGGAAGCCCCCTTGGCCCACCCTGGGCACACGAAAGCAAACTGGGTGGTTGACACACGTGCTCCATACAAAAGGCCTTGGGTAGCACTGATTCAAAGCAGCCTCCAGGTCTTTACATGGACTTTTAAAACTAAACCCTTCCCCTTTAAGCAATGTTGTAAGCTATTAAAAGTGTCAAGATCAATGGAGACAGAGGAAGGATAATAGGGTATAGAGACGCACGTAAAGGGCAAATGGCATCCCGTTCATGTTGGGGTGTCTGCTGTCTAACACCTAGTCCATGGCCCCAAGTACTTGCTTCATTTATGTTTGTTGAGTGACTCATAGGAAACAAATTTGGATCAGGGGCATCACTGGGCCATCCATCCACAATTCACTTGCAATATTGGAGACAGAATGATAAGAAACGGGTGGTAGGTAGGGCAAGGTTGATGCTATGGATTAATTCTCCGCCATGGGCTCTTACTGGGTCAGAGCTGGTCTCCCCACACACAAAACTCAGATTCTTTTATTCAATCATCCAACAAAGTGTTACTGAGACTTTACTACATGTTAGGGAGTCGGCTAAATGCCAGGCACTCAGCGATTAAAAAACAACAACAAACAAACAAAAACTCCCTAGGAGACACAGAAATCAAACAAGTAAACTTACCAAATAACTACAAGTTTTGGTGCCACGATAAGGAAAAAAAAAACCCAACCATACAGGTTCTGCTAGAGGAGAGCACAACTGGCATTTGGAGGTCAGGACGGCTTTTCTAGGGATGTGCGTCTACCCAGGATCCACATCACTGAGGAGGTGAACAGGGAAGAGCGCCCCAGCAGTGGGCACAGCGTGTGCAAAGCTCCTGAGAAGGAAAAGAGCATGGCGCGGCTTGAGGGCCTCGGAGAAGGCCCGTGTGACCCACGTGATCTGAGCGCGGAGGTGAGCTGTGGGCAATGGGACTGCACACGTCTGGATGCCCTCTGATCAACCAGGGTTTGGGGGCCATGGGAGGGATTGGGTTTCATTTTAAGACAACTGGACAGGTTTTCAACAAGAGTATAACCCAGTGGTCATGAAAGGACACCAACCACATTCAATGATGTCAGAGCTGGTGGCCTACAGAGTGTCACTTTGCTGGGAGAAAGTAATGCGAGTGCCACACAGAGGATACAGTGTGGCATGGAAGGACATGTCCACTCCCTGGGACCTCAGTTTCTCTCCCTTCATAACTGGATGCTATAGAGCAGACATTCAAAGGGTGATCTGCATGGGTTGTCCAACAGACCACTGAAAAGCCAACAAACTACATCCTGCGGTAAGATGACCAAAAAGCAAGGTCATGGCAGAAGAAGGGTAACTGTAAGTTTCCAAACTATGAGTTGACAGTTACCGACCTTCTGATGCCAATTCACCACCGGTCAAAATAAGGTCAAAAAATAGTCTAGGATAATTGTCCTGATGTAAATCTTTTTTTTTTTTTTTTCTTTAGCGCCCCTTGCTGGTAAAGCACTAACTCACTTCACAACTCAAGCCAACTTAATTCCTATTAATCCCGTAATAGTGGATATTGTTGGTGTTCCCAGTCTTTCAGTGTCTCCTTTGGAATCGCATTTTGGGCTGAAAGCATCTAGTTTGCAGAGAGAGTGGTGCTTTCAAAGTAAAGATATCAAGATAATTACCAAACTGTGGCAGGGAGCTTTGTGGGGGATAATGACAAATTTACAAATAAAAAGAAAATTCCCCAAATTACGAAAACATGCGAACTAGGAACCAAGCAGACACTAGCAGAAGCTCCAATGAGGCAGAGAAAGAGAAAGAAACTAGTTCATACCGAATTAGGTATAAGATATGCCACATATGTCAGTGTGAAAGACAGACTGGGGGGAAAAAAAAAAAAACTTGAGGGAAATGATTTCATATCTGGAGCCTGTGCTGCTTAGTGCAAATCAGGCAATTTCAGAAATGCTATTTTTCCCCAACTAACTAAATGTCTTCATCGAAGCCTCTCTCTTCAAGATAGCTTCACATATAAACGTCCTTTTCCCTACCATTCCACGCTGCTGTAATTGTTTTAGCACGGACACTCTAAGCTGGAATTAGTCCAGGAAAGACCGGGGTCACTAAGGACTTACATATACAAACGGCTTTCCAAAAAAATTCCGTCTCTCTCCCACCAAGCAGCATCTAGGGTATCTTCTGTATAGGGCATTCCTTTCTTCCAGCCCTCGTCGCACAGGTACACGGAGCACCCCCGTACCCTTGATCACTGAACACTTTTCCTCGTTCCAAGCTTTGGCTCCTGGCTGCTGCCTTCCCCTGGCTCTCTGATGGGGTGACCTAATCTTGTCCTACAGGCCACAAGTCAGCTGTTCTCTCCTCCAAGTTGTCTCCTCAGCATCTAAACAGGCTCACTCCCCTACTCAGTGTCTCTCGGCCACCTCATCCCCTTCATTTCTTTAATAGCACTACCCTCAACCTGTGCTTTTCACGAGGACAGGGAGCTGACCTGCCTTGTGCCCCACTGTCACCCTGATGTTTAGACCAATGAGTCCTCTCTTGGATGGAGGGAATATGGAGGATGAAAGAAAAACTAAAGATGACAGGGCACCATTCCTGTTGGCAAAGATGGAATCAGGCGTCCTAATCTTTCCACCTAAACCAGAAATAATAAAGAAATCACAGCCCTTACTTCTTTGTTCTGAGTCTCCCCCAGAGCCCAACATAACCCAGGCCTAATAAAGGGGTGAAAATCAATGTGAGCACACAGTTGTGGGAAAAGACTTTGCAATCCATGTCACAGCAAAATAACCACACCAATATTTTCAACCAACGCTTACGAGATGTTGCTGCAGCAAAGAGTCTCCATCTATATGGATGTGACCAAGAGGCTCACACCCCCTCAATTCCCCTTATTTTTAGGAAGAGACCCATTACTTCAGCAGGACCTGTGGCTACTCATAATTAATACGACTCTTACCATCTTCCCTTGCAGATAAGTGTAGCCATGTGAGCTCTGGCTAATTCAATGCAAGTGGCATTGCTATGTGCTCCTTCCAGGAAATGGCCTTCAAAGGAGGAAGTGTGACCTCATGTCCCCAGTTCTCTATGGTGCCTGTCGGAATGGGGACATGATAGCCACTGTCTTGCCTCAGAAGACGGCAAGTGAGGAGGATGGTGTAGTATCTTGATAGTTGGGCAATCCAGGGGTCCCCACAGCAGCCCCATCTTTCTTATCTCTGGACTTCATTTTATGCAAAAGGAAAAGTAAACTTCTCACTTTTGAAAACCACTGTTTTCTGTTCCTTGCAACCAAACCTAACCCAACCTCATCCAATGGGCCAAGAAAAATAAATAAATAAACGTAGGTATTTACATAGATGCAATCGGTGAAGCTGGGGGAAACTGCCAAGGATTGAAGCCTGTATCCCAGGATGCGGCTGACCCAGCACATGGCTCATCTGCCCATTTCTGTTTGTCTGCTCTACGGTCAGAATGCCGCTCACACTGCACGTGGGGACCCCAGAAACAAAAACACTCATCCTCCGACCTCTGAGCGAGGCGAGGACAGCCAGTTGTTTGAAAGCCTCCTTCGCGTTGACCTACTGTGTTGGCAGTAGGCACTCAGAGAGAAAACAACTCAGTTCAAGATGAAAAAACAAAACAAAAAAACTGAAAGACAGGAATAACACCAGTACCCAAAGATATCAATTTTGCTCAAACACAAGCTATGGGAAGAGGCCAGGGCTTTTCTGCCTTTTGGAAGGGAAGCGACAGCTGCCATTTTTTTTTCTCTCCTCCACTGGGAACATTTTCTCTCCAGTTGTCTGTTCACAAGCCTGTGCAGAAACTGACTCTCATTTGTGGATTTTTTTTTTTTTTTTTTTAATTCTCTGTTGTACATTCCAGATAACTTTCTACCTCTGGCTCAAGGGTTTGACTCATCACAAGTTGAAGATAGCATTTTCATAATTCTAATATGTATGCAGAGACACAGTCTGTCCAAGGCCAAAGAGACAATCAACATCGCTCCTCTTGTACGCCTATCACCTTCATTGTCTCAAAGGATGCATGCTTTCTTAATACAGATATATGATATAGGTTCTGTCTCTGTGGCTTTTAATTAAATCCTATGAACAGATTTCCCCCTGCTATTTTATTCCACCCCATGTCACTCTGATCCATTCTACTCCACCCCACATCACTATTCCATTCCACTCTGTTCCATTCCATTTACTTCCCCCACACTCTGCTCTACCCCATTCCACGCTATTCCATTCCACGTATTCCATGCCGTTGTATCTCACTCACCACATGACTCCAGCCCACTCCATTCTACTCCATTGCATGATTTAGACCATGCTCAGGCTGGATTGGAGCCCTGTGACTTGACAAGTCTTTCAACCTGGGTGAAGGTTTATATGTACCAACCGCTCGGTGAGATAACTGTCAGGATATGAAGCATTTACCCTGTGTCCTGGTATACTGAGCAGCACTTTGCATGTATCACCCCTTTTAATCCCCACAAAGCCCTGAGATGTGCATACATTAGCATCCTCCTTATGCAGATGAGGAAACTGGCATACACAGTGACTAAGGGATATGCACCCAGTCACAAGACTAACAGGTCGCAGGTGTGTGATGTGACTCCAGCCTTCCCTCTGATATAAAAGCAAAAAGGGTCCTTGCACTGCCTGCAAGCCCTCCCAAGGGAGCCTTTCCAGAGAAAGTCCATTCCACCAAGGCAGATCTGCAGGGAGGGAACCGCAGCCAGGGTTCCTATATATCCAAGGTCTGAGAATATTTAAAAATCAAGTGTCAACAACTTAGGGTCAACCATGTGTCATTTAGCATCAGATGGAGGAGCGTGGTCGTGAAACGTCTCCATCCTCAGCTGAGAAAGGCAGGTGGAAACTAATCTGGGCATCCATAAACCAACGTCGCCTCTGTCCAGCAATGACAAAAAAGAAAGTATGTGCAATCCTGTGGCAATCTATCAATTGTCATGGCGTCCAGGCTGCATATAAAGTGTAGCATTATTTTCAATGGGAAAACTTTCTCCCAGCTCAACAGATTTTGCAGAGGCAATGGGTATCTCGGATCAAAAGCCTGCAGATTTATGGCAGTGGCTGTTGACCAGAATTGAAAAATCTCAAATGCCATTTCTCACAAAGATAAAGGAATTATTTAAACAGGACCATGAGGAGGGACTCAAGGGGGGAAACAGACTTATTTTCCGCTGATTCACTTACACTTTTGCCTTCTCCTCTGTGGCCCCAGATATTCTGAAAGGGAAGACAGTGAAGTGACGCAGGAAGGCAAAGTGACTTTGCAGAAGAAAGAAAAAAGGTAGTTTGCCTCATTCCTGCAGAAGCATATTGAAGAGAAGAAAGTGGGAATGGAGACACACGCATTTATCAAGAAGGTGGCACATTTCCCTTGTTTGGGGATGTGAGTCGTGGTGAACTTTCCATCAGATCAGTTATTGAACTCTGCACGAAGGATACAGGGGTAGGAAGGACACGAGCAAATCATCATGCAAATGAAATAAGCAAAAGCAAAGGAATCGTGATAGATTTAATCGGATAGTAGGTGACCTGGGTAACAAACTGAATACATAAACAATGGGCAATCTTTTAAGCAAGACTTGTATCCAATACAGTCAGAGTAATTAATGAAAAATTCATAAACACACACCCTCGGAATATGTAGCTCTAGATTTCCTCTCTGACACAGTAAAATTAAATACCGGATGTCCTGTTGGAAGCAAATAACAGTTTTGATTGGGAAAGTGAATATAAGAAAAGTCTGTCCAAAAAAGAAAAAGAAAAGTCTGTCTTTTTAGTCCATTGTTTATCTAACGCTGTAAATAGACTTGGAATCTCGTTGATTTGTTCATTTCTTTATCAATAAACTTTTAAAAAAAATTCACCTAGCTTAGTGAAAAGTGAGATGCACAACACAGAATAAGGCTGGAAAATAGAGGGTTGGGACCACGGAAGGCATTTGGTGCCCCACTAAAGGGCTTAGAGATGATGTGATAAGAAATAGGGAGCCATTGAAAGTTTTTGAGCAGCGGTATGACATGAATAGAGAAGTGACAGAGGAAGATTTATTTGGAAACAGGATATGAAATGTATCGGTGGATGGATACACATACACATACATACATACACACACACACAGTACTCATTCTTTAAGAGAACCTTGCGTGAGATAATAAAATTGGAGTAAATGACATAGTCCCTAAGTGGAATCAAGGTGAATGACAGTACATCTTCGTTATCACTGTAACTTCAACTATAATCACTTCTGGGCTTCTTTCGGGTGATTATGTAAGACAAACAAGAGCGTACTTACTTCAGCAATTTTCTGGCTACATTTCTGTAATGGCCAGCTGGCTGTGGAGGGCTGAGTGAACCTATACAAAAATGTACAATTCAAAGGAGTTTTAAACACGAATAAAATGTTATAAAAATGTCAGGATAAGGGCAGTGTGAATCTTCTTCCGAAACCCAACATCCGATGTTGTTAAAATGATCTTTTAATTTGGATGGTGAAAAGAAAGAGTTGGCTAACATGGCTGCTGAGAGTGAAATTACTGTTCCTTTGATTGTGGGTCCACCCTTAGAAAGTGAAAATAAATAAATAAATAAATAAATAAATAAATAAATAAATAAATAAATAAATAAAAATAAAATATATCAAAACAGGAAACATGCTCTTTCTTCTAAGTACCCCCATGCCCCATGGCTCTTTCTCAGAGCTTGTACAAGGAGGGAACAGAAGCTAGGGTCTCTATATGTCCAAGGTCTTAAAAAATCTAGTGTCAACAACTTGGGGTCAACCATGTGTCATTTAGAATCAGATGGAGGAGTGTGGTCATGACAGGCAGGTGGAAAGTAACCTGGGCTGGGCATCCATTACATATACTCACGGCAACCCTGCTGACAGTGGAGGTGCTGGCGTATGTGTTGGGGTGCCCTCCGAGTTCTAGTACAGCCTTTTCAGGGGTTTCCCTGCTCGGGGCGCATACGCCTTCTTCTATCCATCCCACACACTGCTGTTAGCGACATCTCCCTACATAAGAGTTTCTCAGCCGAAGGTGATTTTCTCTCCCAGGTGACAGCTGGGGGCATTTTTGGTTGTCATAATACAGGGGACGTATGCTGGTAGCACCTACTGAGTAGAGGCCGGGGACGCTGCTAAGCCTTCTGACATGCACTGACAACAAACACCCGTCTGGCTGAAATGTGAACAGTGCCGAGGCTGAGAAACCCTGCCCTACACACACAGTGATAACGTTGGTTTGCACACTTTTCAAAGAAAACTTCACACCAGCCATTGGTGTAACTTCGGAGCCTGAGACTGGCTTTTAACCTCCATCCAATCTGGTCTCACCAACCTCTCTAATCACTTGTTTCCACGGCCCCCGTGCACACGCGCTGGCCTCAAATGCCCAATGACTTCAGCCTCCCTGAAGCACACGTGCATCCTTCTGCCCCAGTGCTTTACTCAGTCTCTGCCCCTTATCCGACTAGCCTTCCTACCCAACCTCCATGCTTTATCCATCCTTCCAGAGTGACTTCTTTGCGGACCTCGGAAGCCGCCGTGACATTGTACAGTACATCCTTCTCCTGCTGGCACCCACCTGTGCCATGCGTATGATGAGCCGTCCTCCCTAGTCTTATGGTGAAACCATCACTTGTTCACACATCTAACACACTACTCTCCCCAGAGCAAAGACGTCACACCACCATGCATTTCTTCCACGCTTCTCGTCGTGCCATTAAGTCCTTTCATCTCTTGGCTTAGCAAATCGTGAGCCCCCCTTCCATAGCCAGCCTGTGCCATCAGGACCTTGGAGAAAGTGGCTCTACGCATGCCCCTGACTAACACATTGGTCATTCAGCTTATCTCTCCCCCACCCCCAGCCTGCTGACCTGTCACACACGTCCCTAGACATAGGTACCTGATGCTGCAATTTGAGAAAGACAGAAGTAGGAGGAAGAGGAGGGCTTCCTGAGACAGGACGAACCATACACAGAATAAGAAGCTGGGAGAGAAAGGAAAGAAAGATGACTGAATGGGCTGAGAGTGGAGAGGCTGGGGGCGAGGGGAGGGCGTAGCTAATGAAAGGTCGCGTCAGAGTACAAACCCAAGAGAACGGGGAAGAAAAGAGGACATGAGAAGTCTTGCTGAAGATTATGAATTGAATTCCCTTTAATATATATATATTTTTTCCAGGACAAATCAATAAGCTGTTTTAAATTACTTCAATTTTCGATGACTCTTCCGATAGTATTTGTTGTTCTCCTTCATCGACTGCAGTTTAGTAACAAGACTGAGTTACACGGGTCAAGGGTCTATAAGGGGCACACCAACAGGAAAGAACTCCTTTTCTGGGGAAAAAGAAACGGAAGGTAAGAGAGTTTACTCGCTTTGCCCCAAATCATACAAACCAGGCATCAAGTTCAAACTCAGCCGGGATCGTGACGAAGGCCACACTCACCCACTTCACTATCCTGCCTCTCAAAATCAAGGCTTTAATTTCATGTCAGTTGTTAACTATTCAAAAAGGTCTTCTTTTCAATGATAGGGCTGTATATTCCCTGTAATGACGGCCTCCATGGTTTCAACAGAAAAAAAAACAAAACAAAACCTATGTAGATAGATGCATAGATAGGTAAGAGTTCCTATGTTTAGTTCCTATATATCCACACTCCTGAATCACAAGCTCACACAGGTTGATGGCATATAGCAGCTTTCCAAAGAGGAGATATTCAAAAATGCTATTGACGATGATGCATAATTATAAATGCACAGGACCATGGACCTCCGTCAAGAAAGGCGACCTAAAATTCTCACCAGAATTCCTTTTATCTTGTTTCTCTTTCCATTATGTCGCACAGGCTATACAAGAGAGAGCTAAACTCCCCTGGTGAGTGTCTGTCACGGAACCTTTGTTCCCTGGTTCTTTATGAGAGTTTTGTCCTACTCAGAGTTGAAGAGAAAAATAACCCATTTATATTCTCTGCACTACTCTTTGGGTTTTATTCCAATTGCTATTGTGACAGGGGCTGCTATGAAGAGGAAAACCAGTGTAAGCAAGGAGTTAAGCACACACTGTTTCAAGGGCAGCAAACTGGTCAGGTGACAGAACAGATAGGAAGGCAGCACTGCCTTGAATTCTAAATTTAGATGATAGATAGATAGATGATAGATAGATAGACAGATAGACAGACAGACAGACAGATACAGCCAGGCATAGAGGATGAGCTCTAGGCATATACCTGTGTGCATCTTGACACAAATCCTTTATCTAGCTTTGACTATGAGACAAACTAGCATGCAGCTAAGAGCGCAAATCTCGAGTTCAGAGAGACCAAGTACTGCACAACCTATGTGGGTGATGTTGGAAAATGAATCTGAACTGTCACGCCCGAGTGACAGGTGTGACGGGGCAGCGCCTCTCGGAGGGGTTTGCGGTGAGCTCCCACGAGTTGGTGTCTGTGTAGGTTGTGCCGTGCACCTCAAGTGCCAAAGGTGGTACATGTTGACGGTACATCAAAGACAAGTGTGTTTCCTTTGGGGAGATGATAGTGATGGTGAGAGATGGTGGAAAATAAATTAGATTGCTTTGTAAAAATAACCTTTGGGGTCAAACCCCTAATGTTGACACATAGAGAATAGGATTTGGAGTGAGAAGCTTGAGTTCAAATCCCAGCTTTGCCATTTACTAGAGGGGTATATGTGGGTAATAAAGAGAGAGGGAGGGAGGGAGGGACGGATGGATGGAGAGAGAGAGAGACAGACAGAATGGTCATGTCCCACCAATAATCAGAGATTTAACAATGACTTTATCTGTAAAAGGGGATAATAACAGTACCTACCGCACAGAGTTCCTATGAGGAATAAATTATATAACACACGTATGTAGTCTAGCACATTATTTGCCACATGGTAAGCACACCATCAACTGTTATGCTTGAAAAATCCATTCTATTATTAAGTGTCTGGCTGGGCTGTGCCCACATGCCCCGTTCACACCCATCCGAAAGCATCGAATTTGGAAAGTTGCTGTTATCAGGAGCCATGTCCTAAACCCCTGTGCAGAATTTCAATCTTCCAGACCATCTCATCTGCTGCTCCATGCTAATTATGTACTTAGCGTGTTTGAATATCTGTTGCAAATTTACAAAGCCTCTGTTATCATTCTGGTTCCTGGTTCTACAGAGTCAGGAAGAGGAGTTTACAAACAAAAGACACACACGCAGGCACACACACACACACAACCCGCCTTGCCATGGAAAAGAAAACAAACCTAGAGCATCCTAGGAGATCCTGTTCTTCTGACCAAGTGGGGTGTTGGGAATTCCTTCAGGCCGCCTTCACTGCACAAACACAGAACTGAGTAGATCCCCACACGTAGCCCCACACTGCCTGCCACAATCTTCACGGCAGAATTAACTTCAGTAAAAATCTGGAAGATGTTTCTCTGTCAGAGTGTCAAGTGTCTGAAACCCACCGATAATAAACACCAGGCTTCTGGCTCTTAGGGGCTAGAATTAAAAGCAAAGGGACTTTGGAGACAGCAAAACTAGTTCAATTCCTAACTGTACCACATACTAGCTGTGTGACCTTGGGCAAGTGACTTAACCTTTCTGAGTCCCCGTGACAAGAGGGTGATAACAGTACCTACATCACAGGCAGGGCTTCCACCTGGTTCAGGACCAAACACATCAGTCAGATCTTAGCCCACGTGATGCTCTTTCCCCGGGGTTGCAGCTACTGCTGCTTGGGTTTTGACGATTAAGTTAACACAGGCCAGCACTTTGTACTTGGCACACAGCACACGCCAAATGAGCGCTAATCATTATTATTATTATCATCGTAGAATCGGAGTGGGACTGAATGTGATAATCCCAGCACAGGGCTGGGCGCACCGGCTGGAGCACGGATGCTCTCACTCCGTGTGAGCTGAAATCCCTGTTGCCTGCAAACTACACCAGTTCCTTTGTGAAGGACAGTAAGCAAGATGAAGGGGGCCATTGCACACTCTCTCCCCCACCCCCAAAGCCAGAAGGACCTCACACTGGGTGGGAAAACACAAAACCAGCTATAGTTCAATTATCTGCGCTAATGGAAGGGTTCAGAGGCAAGAACCATCAACCAGAGTGGATAATCCAAAAACCACTTTCACTTGGCCATGAAACGCACCCTCAGCCCACATTCAAATATACTATGTCTGCCATTCTGGGGCTTAATTTCGAGCCAAATAATGAATCCACACAAGACAGGCCTGATTCAAGCTGGGAAGTGCCCTGGTTCTTTGGTCTGTTTCCTGCTCGTCTCCTCTCCCCAACATGCTCCATGCTGAGAACAGCCAGCAGGCTGCCCCGACTGATGCAGAGAGGCAATCGAAACAGGCTGACCCCTCTCAAATCTTCCCAGAGCATGAAAGACGCCTGGCTTTCAAAGGCTTCCTCTGCATGAAAATTAACTAGGGCTCCTGGTTGATATGCCACAGACAAGGAGCTAAGGGGCCATCTCAGCCGCAGAAGCTACGGAGCTGAGACATGTGCTGCTTCTGCCCTGAAAGCCACCGTGCCGCTCACGGTCTGTGACACCAACATCTCCAGAATCCCGCCTCCCCATCACAAACACGGCAAGTCCAAAAGGAGTGACTTTCCTATTCGTGAAGTAGATGATTTGAGGTTCAAACGATATGAGCTCGCAAAATTAAACTGTGCAATGAGCGCCACCCTGCCCAGAGGCATCCGTGAAACAAATACTGAGCACCTACTAAGGGGGTGGTATCTGATAAGGAACTTCGAGAACGAAGACGTAGAAAGAAGACAGACTCCTGGCCCTTAACACCTACTGAAAACAAAACAAGTAAATACGCAATAAAGCAAATAAACGTAGTAAAGTAAACAGGGTGGGGAGAACACACAGCTAGGGCAGCAGACCTTGTCCGGCGGGGGCTGGGGCCACGATCTGGCCTTGACACTTACTGTTAAGTCACCATCACCTCTTGCCCATTCAACTGTAACAGTGAGCCTGTTGGCCTTTCTGCCCCAACCGACAAGCCCATATTTTGTTCCATAGCCAGAGAGATCTTAAAATATGAATCTGATCAGGCCCCTCTTCAAACCTCCCCGCGGCTTCCCGCTGCCTCTAAGATGAAAGCCATGTCCTTATGTTGATATGGGAGCTCTTGCCTGACCCTTTCCAACCTGCCTCTCCTCAATTCAGGTCACTCCCTGCCCTGCTCACTACGCTCCTGGCACACTGGTTCCTTTCAGCTCCTCTACAACGATCTCTTTTTTCTTTCCCTCAGAACCTAGGCACCTGCTGTTTACTTGCGTTGCAATGCTTGTTCCACAGCTGATTTCATCTCATCTGGTTGGTCTCTGCCCAATGCCACCTCCGCATAAAGACCCTTCCGAATGACCTCACTAGGGCACCTTGGTTGGAAGCGGAATTAAATCCCAACTGAGTTCCCTTCACAACGCTCTCAACGTGTGGAATGGCTAATTTTTGTTTGTTGCCTCATTTATGTCTATGAACCCAGAAAATGTAGATGATGAGAACAAATGTTGGCTGAGCCCTCACTAGGTGACACTCTTCTAAGCAATTTTCAATGTGTCAGCTCCTTTCACCTTCACAGCTGATGTGTACGGACCTAGTTGTGCAGGCAGGCGCGGTGAGGTGAAGCAACCTGCACGCTAGTTGTGTGACGTGTACAAGACAAAGGCTCGATTTGCAACCGGGGGAGACAGCTGGCAAAACCCATGCTTCTAACGTCCATGCTGAGTCACTTCTCAATCACGCGCGTCTTTAGTTTTTCTTTCTTTTTTTTTCTTTTTTAATTTATTTTTTAAATTTATTGGGGTGACAATTGTTAGTAAAATTACATAGATTTCAGGTGAACAATTCTGTATTAGTTTTTCAATGCAAATGAAAAAGGTCATTAAAAGGGGACAAAGACCACGGAGAAAATGTGGTCCATCGGATCCTACCCATTGCCTCCCTTTGGGTTTTCTCCCATCTCTCCTTTCCTGCTTCCCTCTGACAATGAACCTCCTGCCCCGTCCTTTCAGAATGCACTCTCCCCGTGATCATTCTTAGCAGCTGTGACTACACAAAGCTTATTTATGCCCATGTCCCATGGCTAAAGGAGATTGTTAGGCAGTCCACAACCCTGTCCAAAGAGTACATGCATCACCGAGAGACAGGCTGCGAAACAGACGGTGTTGATTTAACTAGAAGTGCCCATTAACCAACGCAAAGAAAACCCAAGGCCACGTCTGCATTCCCCTCTCCGTCCTTCCACTCCGTTCTGTCCCCAGCTCCATTCTAATTCTAAGCTTCTAATCTTAAGCACATTAAAAACGTAACCTATTATAGTTCTCTCTTTTTTCACCTAAACAGTCTCAACTTAAGGTCAGTCTCTTCTGGTACACTGGCTCCTATTATGAAGGGAATAAAGGAGAGATTGCTTTTAAGAAGAGACAGGCTGCTTTTAATGACAGTTTCCGAACAGTGGCCTTTTGTACTTGAAGGGACTGATGATAAAGCTTACTGTCAACTGACAGTGACATCAATGTCAGAGCACAAAGGGATGCATGTCCCTCAATATGGGATCATCCCAGTGCCATTAACCACTGCTGGTCTGCTCTGCCATCTTGGAGGATGGCACCTTCTCATGACAACCTACACGTCGCTTTACTCTGAGTATAGCCAGAGCAATAGGCAGTCGGGAAAGGAAACTGCCTCTCTCTCTCTCTCTCTCTCTCTCTCTCTCTCTCTCTCTCTCTCTCTCTCACACACACACACACACACACACACACACACACACACACACACACTCCATATTAGTAAAGTAATTCCGTATTACCTAGTGGTGAAAAGCTAAGGTCCAAATTTGAGTCCTAGCTTTGCCAAGTTTTTGCTGCATGACTGTAGGCAAGTATCTCTGCTTTTGTATGATCTAGGATTCTCACCTGGAATACAGTGATACAATAATACTATCTCATAGCGTTGCCTTGCAGATAATTCATGCAAAGAACTTGGCACAACGTCTTGGCGTAACACTCAAAATATATGCGGGCTGTTACCATCATCGCTGCCAGTGCAGAAGTGCTCAGTTTATACCATGCTTTCCCATGCATCAGCTAATTGTCTGTCCCTAATGCTTCTGGGAAGGAGATAGGGCGCTTAGTTCTTCAATCATTTGACAGGTGAGGCTCAGACAGGGGTTATGCTGGGCTCCAAATTACACACGTGACCAACGGGCGGAGTCAGGACAAGAGATGGAACCATCTGATTCTGACCAGTGCTGGGGTCACTGGTCCAGGTTGTTTCCCAAACAGTTGAAGACCAGGGGACTATCACATGTCTGCAATGATCTTAGAAGACAAGAGAATAAAGGCTATTCCCTAAGTTTCCCAAGACAATCACAATTTCAAATACTGTACGTTATTGTCAGAGCAGCCATCTCCTTTATCATCCAAACCTGGGTATTTCTGAGCGTGACAAATGCTATACTGAACAGGATTCCAGGAAGAGACATAAACTGAGGCAAAACCAGACAAACTGGGATCAATACCTTCTATGTACTGTCCACAGAATTATACTCTTGGTGGGAATATAATTCCCTTCTGTAGCTGACCATGGCCTCTAGCATCGTGCTTCCGGTGTATTTTCTCATTCTCTCTCTTCTAGTGGGATCACCCCTCTTTCGTGTGGCCCATGACTTCTGCAGCCCAGGGTGCTACCACAGGGCTGCCACGTATAGTAGCACTTTTCTTCCCAGCCTCAAAGATGGGGTGAAGGGTGAGCTCACAGCCAAGCCAACTGGGGTTCTTCCCAAGGATGGTTCTGCTCGAGCTGGCAAGGGAGATGTGCCTGTTTTGGAAGGAGGGAAGATGGTGCTGTTCAAAAGACCATTGTTCCTTGGCTGCTTGGGGGAAGTTTGTCTTTAGTAGGGGAAGCTGCCAACGCCCCAAGAGGTAGAGAGACAAGTGAGGAGGTAAACAAACAAACAAACAAACAAACAATGTCCTGTTAGTACTCAGTCATTGGTTCCAGTCAGAAAAACTGGAGGTCCCATCTCTGACACCCACATTCCAGCAGCCATTTGCTTCATTCTGTCGGCTAAGACAAGAATCTTCAGGAAACCATTATCCAATATACTCTATGGACTTTTTTTTTTTTTTTTTGCTTCATTTTGTAAAACTGGTGTGAATTGGGTTTCTGCTCTTTGCAATCAAAATAATTTGGATTACACAGATGCCAAAGAAAATATGAGGAGGACCTCTAAAAAGCTAAGATAATTAAGGGAAAGAGGAATTAGACAGGAGATAGTTCAAGGTAAGCACATGTTTTCACGGAAATAATCATTTGAGTGGGCATGACGGAGCTTAAAACTATGACTAAGAAAACAAGGGAGATACGTCCCATGTCCCAAGAGGCCTGGCTGAAAGAGGGACGTGACCGTGGGAAGGCACTGTAGCCTGGTGGCTTGGGATCAAATAAGTCCTGTTTCAATGTCAGTTCCACTGCTGACTCACTTCAGCTCTCTGAGTTTCTATTCCCTCCTCCATGAACTAAGGATTCTAATATCTCTCAGCGTGAAGAGAATCATCAAGAGTATACATAAAGCGCCCACTATTACCCTTGGCACACAGAAGGTTACTAATAAATACTGGTTATTATTACTATGTGGAAAGAGACAGCCAACAATAGAACCTGGGGGCTGCAGGGTTGGAGACTATGGAATCCCTAGAGATAAAAAGCATCCTTCAGTTGTGGCCCAACCCAGGGTCTGGACACTGTGAAGTGCTTAATAACAGTCAATGAATAGATAATGAAAAATGCAATCAGTGCTGCGTATACATAGCCTTAGAGGAATACCAAATAACCACAAAAATGGGGGGTGGGAGATGAGGGTAAGGGGGATCAAATATATGGTGATGGAAGGAGAACTGACTCTGGGTGATGAACACACAATGGGATTTATAGATGATGTAATACAGAATTGTACACCTGAAATCTATGCAATTTTACTAACAATTGTCACCCCAATAAATTTAATAATAATAAAAAAATAACCACAAAAAGCCATCACTAACATCCTCAAATAAAACGTACCTGGCAAGGTATTTAGTGACATTGCATTAAAGGAATCCTTGTGGCGATTGTCAAAATATGTATGTACACATGTATGCATTATTTGGTTTCTTATGTGGTTTCCTATAAAAATTTTATGTATGTGAAAATTCTTACTATATGTGCATCTTTATTTGTATATTTTTATGTGTTTTATATATATTTTATATTATATCTCTATACATATGTGTGTGTATATATATATATATATATATATATATATCAAGAGTGAAAACCTGCAGATAGTACAAAAAAGAAAAACGCAAAGCACCCGTTTCTGCCTTGATTCATAAACCCATGCAACTTGCTTACAAAGAAACAGAGGGTAAAAAATATGTCATTCATCCCATCAGCAAGTCCTCTGAGTTTCTTCAGGTGCATTGGCTCCTGCTGTGCCTTCCAGGGACCCTGAGAGGAAGGAGGGTGATCGCTAAGGAACCGTCAGGCGAGGGCATGCGGACACACTCACGACTAACTGATGGAACCTCACAAGGATCATACTGTCGGCGGCACTGAGACCTCCAGAGAAGGCTGCCATGTGCCTCGGCGACAGGGAAGGACCACAACCCCTCGAGGGGGAAACAGCCAAGCCAAGGCCTGAAGTCATGAAGACACATGCCATCTTCGGGGGGAGGGGGACAGCGGACCCTCTGATCTCCCTGGGACAAAGCCTTCACGAGGTGACAGGGGACCCTGAAACTTGAAGGCGGGGTTCACCAGATGCCCACAGGCCTTCAACCCGAAGCTGAAATATACAGATTTCGTTCTGTAGAAAATGACGGGCCACCAACATTTTCTGATAGAGGGAGGGACATAACCAAATCACAACTTTTGTAAAATAATATTGAAAGTAGAGGGGAGGCCAGGAGGGCTGGTGGGGTGACGTCTTTTATTTAATATTAAAATGTCAAAAATTGTCCAAGGATTTCAGTAAGGATGACTCAACAGGCAGAAGCACTGCTAACTGTGTGAGAAGTCTGGGCTCTCAAAGTACAAGAACACCCAGCCTGCACTGCATGAGAGGGTGGGGAGGGAAGGCGTGTACTAGCTTAGGTGACTGAAACACCCAGGGTGGCTATAGCTCACACCCAGGGCTTTCTGCAGTATCTTTGGCATTTGCTCTCGCTCTGTCTCTTGCTCTACTTTCCTCTGTATTGTCCTGCATCTAAGTCAGGATCTGCCACCATGGAGGCCATAGCTCTGGCAAGCTTCCACCCTCACACTCCTAACCCGCCAAATCAAGCCCCGATTTCCCCCAGCAATGTCTGAGTTTCACTGACCTGCCTGGACCAGGCGTTTCTCCTTGAGTCATTCCCTAAGGTCAGGGTCTGGGATGCCCTAATGGGTCAGGTCTGAGTTATGTGTCACATCTGAGTCTGAGGTGGGTCCACTCGTGTGGGCTGCATGTGGGCTGCAATGAAAGGGAGGGATCCACGGCCGCCCCTACATGTTGAAGGAGAGATGACTGCTGGCCAGGCCGAAGCAAGAGATGCCTTCTGTGGGAGCCCGGGAAAGGGAAGGAGGATGGGGTTGGAAAGCCCACTCGGCGGTACAGCTTAAACAGCCGTGCCCTTACTGTAAATACAGCTAGAGCCCATATTATCAGAAGCACCTTCAAAGATGCTTTTCACTCCTCCAAGAGTGCTTGGAATTTTAAAAATCAAAATACTTTTATTTCTCCCAATTCAACTGAAGTTCCTTGCAAGTACAAAGAACAAAATCTCTTCAAAGATGTGAAGCTGTACAATGGAAACGAAAGGACAAACAGAACATTTCAAACTCACCTAGTATTTCCAAGTGAAAAAGCCCCCTCCCAGGAGCGTATGTATGAATTTCTCCAAGCACAGCTACTCGGGAGACTTTCTAAGACCCTTACATAAGCAGGGATATTCACCTGCACCTTCTGCTAACACTGGTATTAGCGCTTACAATTCAGACGCCCCTTTTTGATTGGAAAAAAAAAAAAATGAAGTTGGCTTTTTCTCTGCAGAGAAAAAAAGACAGACATTTTCTCCAATGTTTCCAGATAGACACATTCTTTGAAGTGTCTACAGTAATATTATGACTGAGTTTTAACATTGAAACTGCAGCACAGTGGTCAAAGGTGATTAAGGTCAAAATGAAAGGACACCTGGGTTTTCAAAAAGGGTCATTTGTTTATGATCTGGGTGACTTCTGGCCAATTACTTAACCTCTCTGTTCCTCAGCTTCATAGTCTATAAAACAGATGCAATGCAAATATTTAAATGAGAACTAGATAAAGTAATATATGTAAAATGGAAAAGGATGAGTGTGTGTAAGTGTGTGTGTGTGTGTGTGTGTGTGTGTGTGTTCAAGAAAGTATAGTTTCCCACACTGGACATAATCAAAACGCCTTACAAGGAAATGGTTACAAGAATGATAATGGACTCATATTATCATTAGGTTGGTGCAAAAGTAATTGCGGGTTAAAAGGTTAAAAATGATTGCCAAAACCACAATTACTTTTGCACCAACCTAATGCTATGTAAACCTTAAGCAGAATGCAATCGACCTTCACAGGCTGTTACAGGAAGATCTTCATAATATAGGATTAAATATGAAAGCAAGATACAAAACAATGGGTTGAGTATGTCCCTATTTAACTATATATATCTCAAAAAAATGTATACACATTTTAAGAAACGAAAAAACTGTCATTAAAATTGTAATACATAGGTACTAAACTTATGGACCTCGGGTTCAAAGAGCATTTTATGAATTTGACTCCAAAGGCAAGGGAAGTAAAAGCTAAAATAAATGAATGGGACTATATGAAACTTAAAAGCTTCTGCACAGCAAATGAAACCATTGACAAAATAAAGAGGCAACCAACTGAATGGGAGAAGATTGTTGCAAACAGTGCCTCCGATAAGGGGCTAGTATCCAGAATATACAAGGAACTCATGCAACTCAACAACAAAAAAACAAACAACCCAATTGAAAAATGGGCAGAGGACTTGAAGAGACATTTCTCCAAAGAGGACATACAAATGGCAAATAGATATATGAAAAAATGCTCAACATCACTAATTATCAGAGAAATGCAAATAAAAACCACAATGAGATATCACCTCACCCCAGTCAAAATGGCTATCATCAACAAGACCAATAGTAACAAGTGTTGGAGAGGTTGTGGAGAAAAATGAACCCTCATACACTGTTGGTGGGAATGCAGACTGGTGCAGCCGCTACGGAAGGCAGTGTGGAGGTTCCTCAAAAAATTAAGAACAGAATTACCATATGACCCAGCAATCCCTCTCCTGGGTATCTACCCAAAACATCTGAAAACATTTATACATAAAGACACGTGTGCTCCAATGTTCATTGCAGCTTTGTTTACAGTGGCCAAGACATGGAAACAACCAAAATGTCCTTCAATAGATGAATGGATAAAGAAGTTGTGGTATATATACACGATGGAATACTATTCGGCGGTAAGAAAAGATGATATAGGACCATCTGTGACAAATGGATGGATCTTGAGATTATAATGCTAAGCAAAATAAGTCAGACAGAAAAAGCAGAGAACCGTATGATTTCACTGATATGTGGTATATAAACCAAAAACAACAAAAGAACAAGACAAACAAATGAAGGCACAAAAACTCACAGACATAGACAATAATTTAGGGGTTACCAGAGGGTAAGGGGGAAGGGGGGCTCTAGAAGAGGGTGAATGGTGTCTAATATATGGTGATGGAAAGAGAACTGACTCTGGGTGGTAAACACACGATATGAGATATAGATGATGTGTTACAGAATTGTACACCTGAAATCTATGTAACTTTACTAACAATTGTCACCCCAATAAACTTTAATTAAAAAAAAAAACAGAAAAAAATTGTAATACTCGATATATACCAATAAGAAAAGATGAATAAAAGTCATTTGTATACATTTTTTTGGCACCCCTGGTACGTGTACACGTACACACACACACACAGATACATACATACATACACACACATAAATAAATCATAGAAATGTGATATATATCATACATATATGATTTATGGACTTGCAAGTATTATAGTATTGTATTTTATGTACTTAAAAGTATTATAGCATTGAGAATTATAGATGCATATATATATACGTAAAAATATACAAAGATGCATATATAAAAACTTTTACATGAATAAATTTTTTTCGCCCCCACCCCAGTTTTTAAGCCATTGTTTCTCTGTCTAGTTGTAGGGCACAGCTCCCTGGCCCACGCTGGTATTAGGAGCCTTGCGCGCCACCAGGCTGAGGCAGTTGGTCACTGGTCATTGGTATACTGGCCGCTCACAGCAGATGAATAAAATTTTTATAGAAAGAAACATAAGAAACCAAAAATGGCTGCCTCTGGGAGGTGAGTTGGCTACCTGGAATTAAATCTCAAGTTCTAGAGTCTATGTTTGAAATTTTTTTTACCATGTGCAAAATATTATTGCCTTATTTTCTAAAGTTGACTTTCACTGAGTTTTCCCATTGTATCTGCTATTGTTCCTCCTATCTGTGAAAACCCTAACAAGACTTTCCACTCCTAACAGTGGTCATGTGTGAACGGACCATCCCGCTGTATTCAAATCACCGTATTTACATGCACGGGCAAAACATTGTTGAGAATGACACTAGCTGATTAGTAAGAGAGTTGGTGAAAAAGTACCCACTGTGATTGAAACACTCATTTAATACATTTTAAGTGCCTGAAATGTTCAGCTTCCTTGATTGGTGTTGATTGTTTGCATTTGATTTATTTCCTCAGTATCAGTGTTCATTAAATTACTTAATATAATGGCCACCCTGCAGTTGTAACTCTATTTAATTCCATATTCTAATTCACAGGCTGTTCACTTCAGGAACTAGGAATGCAGATTTTTTCCGTCTAAGAGCTGTTTGTTGCTCATAGAAATTACTTGCAAGGAAAATTATCTTTCAAAAGAATCCACAGCAGTCGTATCTATTTTGGTTTTGTTTTTTGGATTTTCTTTGGGGGGGGCGGGCTATTTATAGCTTCTATTGTCAGCAGCAATCTTATTATTTTTGACAATTTATAAACTACCATGGCAATGATTCCAACAGTATGTCTGATCTTCCACATTTTAAAAGTCCACCAACACGTGGACAGCAAGAGTTGTGCCGGCAACATTTCAAAAGTCCATAAGCTAACG
This sequence comes from Rhinolophus sinicus, assembly GCF_036562045.2. Lineage (NCBI taxonomy): Eukaryota > Metazoa > Chordata > Mammalia > Chiroptera > Rhinolophidae > Rhinolophus > Rhinolophus sinicus. The sequence goes on from NC_133767.1 coordinate 11,439,813, forward strand.
CCACTCTCTCTCTCTCTCTTTTTTTTTTCTTTAAATAGACATGGCTTCCTTGGACATTCCAACAGTGCCCCATCTAAACGGAAATGTTCTCATTTTATTCCCTTTGATCCATCCCAGTCGGGGGAGCAAGGACTGGGATTTCTCTTCATCAACTGTTTATGGTCTAAGGCTGTTGAGATTTGCTTTTATTTCCCAGACGGACAAGAAGTCATGACAGGTGTTGCGTGTACATGTCACTGAAAACTCATGATACAAAAGCAAAACGAAAAAGAAAAAAATTGCATATAATTTGCATATTTCTAACTACAAAACTCCAGTTAATCAAGAGAGAGTTGAGGTTGGCCAACTGGAATAAAAAAGCCCAAATGAGAATGTGAAGTCCCTCCTTACAGTTATGGCACTAAAAAAAAAAAAAAAGAAAAAAAAAATCTCAGCAGATGAAAGCCAACAGTAACTGAGGGCGCCTGCAGGTGATGTAACAAGGTTCACTTCAGGTGAGTGTTGGCAGGAGTCTGTACCCCCAAAGTATGAGATCATGAAATGTCTGCAAGGTGTGCCAAAGAGTGGATATGAGCCTTCACGCTCGAGCTAGGGTCTGGGGTGCCGCGAAGCAGAAAGAAGAGGGAAACTCACTCCACTGTCTTGCATGAAGTAACTCAGAGCTTGGATGGTTCTCCCCACAACAGGGCTGGAGGCCATCCAGATGGCCTGGGAGCCAACGGCTATTTGATGATAAACTGTAGAATTAGCACTATAGCTTCGGAGACAATTAGTGCCCATATAGGCAATTACATATTTTTATAGCAAGCAGAAAAGTGTTTATTATTCAAAATCACAGAAAGAAAGAAATTTTAAGAGTTGGGAGAAGAGTAATTGATTCTTAACAGGTGGACTCCATAAATCTTTCTGTCATGTGACAGTTATTTATTACAAAACTTTCACTTATGTGACAGGTATTTACCAAGTGTGTGCTCTCTCCTTCAGGCACTATACTAGGTGCTGTGGGGTCCAAAAAAATACCCTGACACCGACCTTAAGAAGTATCTTAAGTCTAGCATCAAAGCAAAATATAACATCACCATTAACTAGTAACGTGGGGGGGGGCATTCATTCATTCATCCTATTCATTCATTCATTCATTGCAATCAATAAATAAGTTATATGGTGGTTGAAAGCAGTATACCTTGTCTTGCTGGGGTTTAGAATAAACTTCATTCACATCAGAGGTTCTCCCTTAACTGCACCCACCTGAGGAGCTTTAAAAACTAAGGCTGCCTGAGGTTCTGGTCAAGACGAGGCAGTAGGCAAACACTGTGCTCACCTTCTCTCACAACCACATCAAAATTACAACTCAACTACAACACAACCATCATTGAGAATCACCTGAAATCTTCCTGACTGTCATGCAGGGACTCTGATCCCGCTCCCTGCACAAGAACGCAGGATATGGTGAGGCCAAAACGGAACACCCACGGAGCCATAGATAGGGGAGTCAACGCCACTACATTCTCGCTGGTGTCTGGGTTGGAGACACAGGAAGCAGGAGCCACACGATCCGCAATCCACCATCCACTTCTCTGCCAACCAACCTCACTTGCAATCTGCTTGCTAACTCAGCCACGGCAGTTATATCAGTGGCCAATGGCTAACCGGTAACAGCTGACGGCCAACTAGTCACAGCTGATGACCATCTACTACCCGAGCCAGCACCTTTCCACGTGAGGCCGAGAGCGTGGAAACTGCTCTCTGGGACACTGTCCCCACACGGACTCAAAGCCCTACAACTACGGACTTCTAGAAGAAGCCACCTCCAGATTGGTAGGAGGGGCAGAGATGCAGAATGGGTGGCCCCACACCCACGTGTGACCATTAAAAATGAGCCATATATCAGCTTTAGAGGTTCCCAACCCCCCCAAGGAGCAAAGGGTCCCAGCACCACACCAAGCTCCCCAGCCGCCAGTTCCAGTATCAGGGAGAGAAGTCCCCATAATTTCTGGTTGTGAAAAACAGCAGAAATTGTGGCTGAGAGGAGGGCGGCCGGGGTCCCAGGCACTTCTCTGCAACACACCGTGCAGACTTACCGGCAGAATCACTGGCTCTGTGCTCCAGCGCTGGGACAGCAGCTAGAGAGGCGACAGGGACACGAGGGGGTGGGGGGAACTGAGTTGTCTGACTTCAGGAGAAGCGCTCCAGGGGCCGTTTTCTCCCGGCCAGAGGAGCTCGAGAAACTCGTTGTTCATTAAGCCCTCCCGCTTCCTGATGTGCTGACGCATCCACCATATTTGAGTCTCCATCAACCAGGCCCCGCCCCGAAGACTCTGAGGCCACGCCCCACCCGACTTTCAGGCACACCCAGGCCACTCCCAGTGGCTTTTTCATAGCCTTGCCCTGCAGAATTTCCTGGGATCTCTCAAATCCTTGCAGACCCCAAACAAGCAGCATGTGGCTTGAGCATGTCCTGTACCTCTGGCTGAGCAGCCCTAAACCCGGCACTAGTAGCGACCAGCCTTGGTTCGTGGATTGGCCTCTTGAGGTGCCTCCTAGCATGGCATAGGCAGTGGTCTTGGTGGCCATCTGCCGATTGCTTTCTGGTTCCTGCCAGGTGGCTTCTGACGGAGCACAGGCTGCAGCTGAACTTGACCTGCAGCAGATCCCCTGCCAGGTGGCCCTGGGGCTGGCCCGCCCAGTGGCCAGGTTCAAAAGGAGCTGAGGCATCACCTAGCCTCCACCAAGAACAACACACACAAGGGGTGGATTGAGTGGGCACCAGAGCTCTCCTAAGGCAGAGCCTCCTTTGTAGAATCAGCCCCTGCCCCACAGCTCCTCCACTGTAGTTATGACCAGTCCGCAGAGCAAGTCAGCCCGAGAGTCAATCCCTCTCACTGACATGCAAACAGCAACCAAGGATCAACTACAACAGGAGGACACACACAGTCTACACAAAGGACACATCTGGAGCGTGCAGCTCAGGTGACCCAGAAGACTGCACCACTGGGCCCCACAGGACACCTACTACATAAGGCCACTCTGTGAAGACCAGGAGACATAGCAGCCCTAATACATAGAAACTAACACAGGGAGGCAGCTAAAATGGGGAGAAAAGAGACATGTCCCAAATAAGAGAACAGAACAAAGCTACAGAAAAAGAACTAAAATAAAGAAAAGGGACATAAGCAATGCACTGGGTGCAGAGTTCCAAACACTGGTTATAAGGATGCTCAATGATTTCAGAGAGAACTTCAACAAAGAAATAGGAAACATAAAAATGGAGATAGAAAACATAAAAAAGAATCAATCAGAAATAAAGAATACAATAAAGGAAATAAAGAATATATTATGGAATCAACAGTAGATTAAATGAAGCAGAGGATTGAATCAGTGATTTAGAAGATAAGGCAGCAAAAAGCACCCAACCAGAACAGCAAAAAGAAAAAAGAATCCAAAAAAAATGAGGGGAGTTTAAGAGAACTCTGAGACAATATCAAGCATGTACCAAAATTCATATCATAGGGGTACCAGAAGGAGAAGAGAGAGAGCAAGGAATTGAAAACCTATTTGAAGAAATAATGATGGAAAACTTCCCTAACCTGGTGAAGGAAATAGACATACAAGCCCAGGAAGCCCAGAGAGTCCCAAACAACATGAACCCAAAGAGGCCAACACCAGACACATCATAATTAAAATCCCAAAGGTTAAAGACAAAGAGAGAAACTTAAAAGCAGCAAGAGAAAAGCAGTTAGTTACCTACAAGGGAGCTCCCATAAAATGATCAGCTGATTTCTCAACAGAAACTCGCAGGCCAGAAGGGAATGGCAGGAAATCTTCAAAGTGATGAAAAGCAAGGACCTACAACCAATTACTCTACACAGCAAGGACCTACAACCTATTACTCTACACAGCAAAGCTATCATTTAGAATCGAAGGACAGATAAAGAGCTTCCCAGACAAGAAAAAACTAAAGGCGTTCCTCACCACCAACCCAGTATTACAAGGAATGTTAGAGGGACTTTTTTAAGACACACACACAAAAAAAAAAAAATCAAAAGGAAGAATAATAAAATGGCAATAACTACACACCTATGAACAATTACTGTCACTGGAAGGGATTAAATTCGCCAATCAAAAGATAGGGTGGCTGAATGAATAACAAAACAGACACATATGCTGCCTACAAGAGAGTCACTTCAGATCAAAAGACACACACAGACTGAAAGTAAAGCAATGGAAAAAGTAATTTCATAAAAATGGAAACAAACAAACAAAGTTAGGGCAGCAATACTTACACCAGACAAAACAGACTCTAAAACAAAGACTATAACAAGAGACAAAGAAGGATCTAGTAATTCCACTTCAGAGTATTTATCTGAACAAACCCAAAATGCTACTTTGAGGGGATGTATTCATCCATATATTCAATGCGGCATTATTTACAATGGCCAAGATGGGGAGGCAGCCTGGGTGTCCCTGAATGGATTAATGGATAAAGAGGAGGTGGTACATATATACAATGGAATATTATTCAGCCACAAAAAAGAATGAAATCTTGCCATCTGCGACAACATGGATGGACCTAGAGGGTATCATGCTGAGAGCAGTAAGTCAGACAGCGAAAGAGAAATGTCATATCATTATACTTATAAATGGATTTGAAAGAACAAATAAACAAACAACAGAAACAAACTAATAGAACATTTCGATGGTTACCAGATGGGACGGGGGCTGAGGAGTGGGTGAAAAAGGGGAAGGAATTAATAAGTACAAATTTGGTTGTTGCACAGTGGTCCTGGGGATGTAGGGTCTAGCATGCAGAATATAGTCAGTAATATTTTAATAACATTGTATGGTGTCAGACGGGTACTAGATTATCAGCGTAATAGATGGGGGGGGTTGCGGACAGGGTGAAGAAGGTGAAGGCATTAAAAAGTACAAACTGGTAGTCACAAAATAGTCATGGGGAAAGTAAAGCATAGGGAATATAGTCAATACTATGGAAATAACTATGTATAGTGCCAGGTGGGCACTAGTGGGGGGATCACTTCTTCAATCATACAAATGATTTAAGTACCAATATTGCTGCACACCTGGAATTAATATAAAATAATATTGAGTGTCAAGTGTAATTGAAAAATTTAAAAAGGGGGTGGGGAGAGATAAAGGAGACTAAAAGGTCTAAATTTCCAGGTATAAAACAAATAAGTCATGGGGATGTAATGTACAGCGTAGGGAATATAGTCAATAATATTGTGATAACATCACATGGTGTCAGATGCTTGCTGGGCTTATCATGGTGATCACTTCTTTAGCCTAGGGAATAGAATCTATAATATGGTAATAACTATATATAATGCCAGATGGGTACTGTTGAATAACTATGATGTATACCTGCAAATAACAAAATATTGTATGTTAGCTATATCCTCATAAAAATCTTTAAAACAATAATAAGGATGTCTGCACATGAAACTCCTGGGACACTGATAATTGGTGTAGAGTGGGGCAGTTTTGATAGCTCTTAAAACTCACCCCACTTGATTCTAATTCGAAGTTACGGATGAGAACCTATAATACTGTGTTTCACAGAAAATGAGACCTCCCAGGACAGTCAGCTCTGATGCATCTTTTGGAGCAAAAATTAATATAAGACCCAGTCTTATTTTACTATAAGACTGAGTCTTTATAATATGGGATGAGATGAGACGAGACGAGATGAGACAAAACGAGACGAGATGATATAATACCCGGTCGTATATTAATTTTTGCTCCAAAAGACGCATAAGAGCTGATTGTCTGGCTAGGTCTTATTTTCAGGGAAACATGGTATATATTTAGTAATGCTTGATCTGAGTCTTGAAAGCTATGGATAGGAATCGGATATATGGAGAAAACAAAAGAAAGCACAGTTAAAAATCTTTTATCTTCCGGTGATTTTCACCATGCCAGGAGGTGAATCAGTATTTAAAGTCTCCAGCATCAGAAAGGAAGGCAAATCACTTGTAGTGAGACATACTTATAAGGTAATATGGGTTCCCGGATTAAGGGCAAATCAGAGGAGGGAATTTCAAAAGGGATGAACTTTTTTCCAAGAAAGTTAAATCCTTCATTACAAGACACCCTGCCATGCTACAGCGTCACTTTGGGTGCAGACCTAATGCCATCACTGTAAGAGCAATATTTTGATGCCTTCTAAGTGCCAAGCACTTTATAGACATTTGGATTCCCCAACAACCCTATGAGGCAAGCATTATTCTGGTTTTCCAACTGACAAAGGTGGGACTCAGAGAGGTAAGTGACCTGCCCCAGGTTACCTAGCTAGTAACTGGAGGAATCAGACAGGGCCAAATAAAAATTCAGCATTTGCCATGCTTTTTTTCACAAACTTCTTCCGTGGGGAGGAAGTAAGGTGTACTTCCATCTCCTAAAGTTATAATTTCATGAACTTCACTTTATAAAACAACACCCTTCTGTTTTAGCAAAATAACTAAGAGAGAATACTTAAAATCTATAGGAAGTTTACAATAAATGCATCCTTGCCATTAAGATTTTAACAACTGCCATGATTATGGTTCAGGGAGAATAAATGGAAATACAAAGCATTGTTTAGACATATCATGTGGTGAGGAATGATGTGGATGGATCCCCTGAGTTTGTTTAGAGATAAAGCAAAATGCTTTAGATGCCACCAGCTACTCAGTCACCCAGGTAAAACCCGATTCTTCTCTGTATCAGTTAAGAAACAGAAATTACCGTTCCCACAAATCCATCCCATTTCTCCGGTCCTCCTCCTGATGCCTTTATCTAGATTGCCATTGTCTCTCGTTCGGTCACTCAAAAACATTTCTGAATGTTCCTATTTAGAAGACACTGCTCTGTGATGGGGAAGATTAAATGATGGCCCAAGAACAATAGCCCTGACCCTCATGGAACTTACAATTTTGCAGGAAAGATAGATGGCAGCCAAAGAACCATGAACAAATGTAGGCCCTTCTTATCTGCTGTTGTACATTCTGGGGTTTCAGTTACCTGTGGTCACCTGGGTAACTGAGATAAATGCTAGCAAGGAGAGGTGCTTGTATTAGGAGAGATAGCAGACAGGAGGGAAACAGCTTCCCAGAGGAAGTGCCACTGCACAGGAAATGGGGGAGGTGGTGACACAGTCATTAACCAGGCTAAATAAGGGTATGGTGAAGGTTGGTTGGGGAATAAACGGGTTTAGGAAAGTTCCAGTGAGCGTAAATAACATGGAATGGAAGAGAAATGCGGAAGAGGAACAGAAATGAAAACCGAGGTGGTTGGTTCAGAGTGAGTGGGCAATGGAAAGGTGACTGCAGAGCCTCACTGGTCAAGTGAAGGCATTCCATCTCCCTCTGGAGAGCAACACGGCCACCTCATCTCCGAATGGTTCACATAGGGTGACACGATGAGAGTGCTCGGGTGGTAGCGTAGAGAACTGGGGTACACGGGGAGCACGGGGTTCATTGGGAGCTCATTGTAACCCCCCACACAGGGGACATGGTGGTTTGGCCCAGGGGGTGCTAAGCACGATGTGAGAAAAAGAAAAGCTTTCTTCAATACAGTTGCCCCCCATTAGCCATTGGGATACACCCCAAGACCCGCAGTGGATACATGAAACAGTGGATAGTACCGAACCCTATATAGACTATGTTCCTATACGTACCTATACATACATACCTACGATAAAGTTTAATTTATAAATTAGACTCAGGAAGAGATTAACAACTAATAATAAAATAGATAATTATAAAAATATACTGTAATAAAAGTTATATGAATGTTCTCTCTCTCTCTCTCTCTCTCTCTCTCTCTCTCTCTCTCTCTCTCTCTCTCTCCCTCTCTCTCATAGTATTTTATTGTACTATACTCACCCTTCTTGTGACGCATTCGTGGAACCATTCCATAAACAAGATGGCTGTCAACCACACTTCCTGATTATGTTGCCAGAACACAGGTAAATAATTTTTGGTTTTGTTGTTGAGAGCACATGAGTTCTTCACTCTGTACACTGCACCTGGCTTTATCACATGCCTGGCAGTGTTGGCACGTAGTATCAGCGTTAATCTGTCCTTCCATGTTTTATGCTCTGGTGCCTGCTTTGTCCTTTTATGAATGTAGGGTCCATCGGGCATCTTCTTCCAGAAGAGTCTGCTTTCATCACAATCGAAGACTTGTTTGGATGGTATGCTTTCTGCTTAATCAACGTCTTAAACTCTGCCAGAAATGTGACAGCAGCTTTTGCATTGGGAGACGCAGTCTCTCCAGTAATTTGTATATTTTTCAGTCCAAACCTATACTTGAATCTGTGTAACCATCCCTTCCTTGCAGTAAGTGGCTTGGTGTCACTTCTTTCAAGGGATCCATTGCTGAAGTCTTCTTATAGACTCAACGCTTTCTGGCACAATACGCTGTTGTCAATTGGCACACATTTTCTGTTTATGTCTTCCATCCACAAACTAAATGCCTTTTCCATCTTAACTAAGCACTTATGCACTGTGGCCAAAATTTTTGCAGTGTGAGGTTCGACAGCAAAACTAACATGAATTTCTTATTCCTTCTTCACAATTTCATGATAGAAGATTCATTCTTCCCAAAGATCTTAGTAATCTCAGCACACAATTTTTTTTTTTTTTTTTTCATTTCTTATTAAGTCGAGAACTTTCACCTTTTTAGTAAACGGAAGCACTTTATGGCTTCTCTCTGGCATACTGGAATTGCCAGCACCACCACTGTTGCATTTCAGGGCCATTATTAAGTAAAATAAGGGTTACTTGAACACAAGCACAGTGGTACCGTGACAGTTGATCTGATAACTGACAAAGCTACTAAATGACTAACGAGCATAGCGCAGACGTGCTGGTCAAATGGATGATTCACGCAGGATGACAAGATTTCATCATACGACTCAGCATGCAATTTAAGACTTATGAATGGTTTATTTTTGGAATTTTTCCATTCGATATTTTTGGGCCATGGTTGACCACGGGTAGCTGAAACCCCAGAAAGCGAAACCACAGTTGGGGGTGGGGGACAACTGCAATTTATTTTAATTTGTCTTCCCTCCAGTTTTGGCCTTCTCTAACTTACCACGTAGGCTGTGACTAAAGGCTCTTTCTGAAATGCCACTGATGTCAGGTGAATTCTGGATGAAATCCCAACTCAATCATGACACATAACATACTTTGTCCCCTGACCCATATCTACTTTCCAAACTCATCCCTTTCCCCCTCTCCCCCCCCCCCTCAGTAAACTATGTGAGTTTTCCTGGTAGGTCTACATCAGGGCACCTGCACATGTTAACTAAGCAGGGCTGGGTAGAATTCAGTGTGAGTGGCGCCCCCTGGATCTGGGCGGTGTGACTGCCCGGACCATACTGAGATTTTCCAAAGCAGAATTCCCCGTTAAAGGTATTCGTGCTGTCCTCAACTCATAGAAGAGGCTGTGTGTGTTGAGTATGCAGAAGTCTTGTCCCATAATTAGCTCTGCTAATGTGTAACAGTTTGATCTCAGGCAATCCTTATGCATCCAGGTAGAAGCAACCCTGACTGATCCCCTAAGGCCACTGTGTTAATGCATTGTTTGGGGAAAAGAGAACAGGCTTGAAGGAAACACAGAAACACACAGGCATGCAGATATACAGCACAGCATGAACCCTGGATGTGTTTTAACCTAAGGACTCTGATCTCCCTCCTTTGTTCCAGTTGCTAAAGCTAAGATAGGAATGCTTTCCTGGACACCTGTCCAAAAGGAGAGCCAATCTCACAGGTATGATGGAGACACTTTACAAGTGGCTGCTAAAGAAGCAAGGTGAGACAGAAACAATCACAAACACCAAAATTTCATGAACATGAAATCCGGTTATAAAACCGCCAGGATCATGGAAGAGCTATCATATTGGGAAAAATTAAATTAAAAAAATGATGAAACATTCTACTCCCATTTGGTTCCATTGTTCCAAAGAACCTACATTTTATAATCCAGGAAAGCCCTCCATTCATCTGAGAATTAGCTGCCGTCCTCCAGCTCTAATTCCATGAGTAGCCTTTAAACATTCCACTCAGTGACACAGTACAGAGATGGGGTCCCTCCTGCTTTGACAGTCCATCCAGGGGGGACTCACACCACATTCCCCTTTTCTTAGGAAGCAAACCTTCTCTGCTGTTTCCCCGCTGTGTCCAATTATGCTGCTGCCCTTGCAAAATGAGCACTTAGGCATTCAATACATTTTTAAGAAAATGGATCAGCGTGATTATGCCAGAAAACACAAAGCTCACAGAGCACTGGGGCAAATTATGAATTTCAGAAAACATTGGTCTTTGTATATTAATCACACTAATAAATTACAAATGAGAGAAGTCCAAATCCACGTCCCTCCCATGCACACTTTGCTTTAATTGATCCCTTTGAAGCAAGTGTGCACAGTCTTGTTTGGAGGGATTTAGTCCCCTCCTTGATTGTTTTCAACTATGGCTGCATTTTTAAACATTGAAACAAAAAGCTAGTAAGCTAGAAATTTTTTCTAATTCGCAGTAAAAGCCATAGGAAACATTGAGACAGAAAATGGAAGGTCCATCAGAGAACGGCAAATATAGCACATACACGACAAAACCTCCTGATTCCACGTCCATGGCAGACATCCCTAATGGATCACAGAATCCTGGCCCACAGAGATCACTGGGGGCTCAGACTACTTTTCCTACAGAGCACTTACCCACCAATCGGAACTGACATCACTGTGACCTAGGTCAGCACACTCATTTTATAGAAGCGGCAACTAAATCCTTGTAGGTAGAGTGCCCTTGCCAAGGACACATGGCGAATAAGTACCAGCCAAGAGGAGAAGACAAATCTTACTTCGCATCTGGTGCCCTTAACCTATACCTACAATAGGCACCCCTCCTTACCTTTCTTTAGAGAGCACCTGGGTAGAATTCTTTCCATGTTTACGGGATTCTTTAGGTAACATTTAAGAAAATGAGAAAAGCTAAAGGGGAGCCTCATCACTGAGTTTGAATATGGAAACATCTACTTATAACCTTCACATCTGCACATTTCCCTTAGGCTTGTACTAGATACAGTATTTGCCAGTCACGATTAAAGAGAACACACACACACACACACACACACACCCCTCCATGCCCAAACCTGCTCCCTCTCGTTTTGCATGGCTGTATTCTTCTCAGCATTCCGCCTTCAGCTCAATTATCACTTTTGCAAAATATCTTTCCAGGCCAACTTATCTAAATAGACCCTCCACTAATTAGTTTCTCGCTTAGTATTCTATTTCATGCTTAACATGGACCACAAGTGGTAATTGGTATAACTGTTTACTGGCTCAGTATTTCTTCCCCCAGACGGTGAGCCCCCAAAGGTCATAGGGCCACATCTGCCCATTCTCTACCTACATCCAGCTCATTCGGATGGAAGCTAGTGAACAATGCAGTCCGCAAATGAATTATAAATACCACACTTTCTACCTTTCTTGTCTTTGTATTTTTATTCCATCTCTTTGTTCTCTGTCCACATCTAGGGATACCCTTGGCTATCACCTGCCAGAAGGTCATTGCCCAGGTGTTTGGCTCTTTCCTTCAGGTGCCATATGAGACATTTGCTCAATCTATCAAACAGATTGTTATGACTAAAGAAATTAAGCTTCTCACCTCAGCTCTGTCATCCGACCTCCCTAAGTTTCCACCTACTACTCCCTCCACCCAGCTGATGCACCCGCAGAATTGTGAGTTGAATAAATGACCGTTTTCAGCCTCTAGGCTATCGTATCGGTTGCTGAAGCAGAAACTAACACTGTTAAAGAACAAAGGTTCTAGAATGCGGTGGCCTGAGCTTCAATTCTGAGCTCTCCGTAAATGACAGTGTGATCAGAGGCACATTCATTGAGGCCTCAATTCCCTCGTGGGGAAAATGGGAATAATAAGAGTGTTTTCCTGACAAGGTTATTATAATTATTAAATGAGTCAAGACATATAAAATACCAGGTACATAGTAAGTGTTCAATAGATATTAGTGGTTATTGTTATTTTTTAAGAGTTAAAAAGGTTCATTCCAATCACTAATTTCTTGAATTTATCTCTTCTATGCTCTCAGCATCTTGTTTACGCAAAGGGAAAAGCTATTTGCATGTTCCCATAAAATCTTCTACAAAGAAAATTGGGTAAAATATATTTATTATTATCTATAATTTCCTCTTATTATTTCCATCAAATAAGTGTAATCTTGACTTAAAAGGAGATTTATAGTCAAGTGATATTGGATAAAGGGGATTTTTGTGTGTGTGTGTGAATTAGAAAAGGAGAATCATGCCTTTTATTTTTCTTTAAAATGAGAGATTTGGATCATATTCGTAAGAACAAATAATACTTCAAAACATGCAATATGCTATATGCCACATTCATTCAAAAGAAAAGTTTCTACTCTTAATTTTAAAGACCATCAAGCTTAAAATATGTATATTCTATATTTAAAACCATTCAGTTTTTAATAGTGGAAGGATATTTTTTCCATCAGCAGAATTGCAACAAGTAATGGGAATCTTCTTTCTATTTCTGTTTTTTTTTTTCTTTTTCTCCCTAAAGTCTTAAAAATCTGGAAGGAAACCAATGTTTACATTTGGGTTGGTATTTTGCATTAAATTCCTATACATAACGAAATGTTTTCTGGCTCCTCTACAGAAAGTACTATTAGCTCATGCTCCATTTTCCTACATACATAAAAAGCAAATAAAAACTTATCTCTTTTTATGAGCTGCTCATAAAGCAAAATCCATTCTTGTGTGTGTGAGACTTAACCCTTAGAAACGTCCGTATAAGCTGTTCCCATTCTTGTCTCAGAACACAGAGCAAAAGTTGGGGTGAAACAGCAAGACGACGATACACAAAGGGAAGACGAGACACAGGAAAGGGCCAGGGGACAGTGCCAGCAGAGATATCTAGTCTCTGCATCATGAGCATAGTAAGAATTTTAGAATCACAGAAGTCACACAGAACATCCAAGGTAACGTCTTTTTGTTTGAGAAAGAGGTTAGCTTTGGATTTGTGTTATTTTTTTAAATAGCTAAGACAACTCTGTGAGAATTACAAATGGCCTTTCAGCCTGGAGAATGACACTCTGGTCTCTGGGGGCAAAAGGTAAGGAGATGTCATTTATCTTAACTACCTTTCAGAGGTGACCACTGCAGCACAGCAAAGCCTATCAATACAATGGGTCAACGAGGCATCTACTCTGCATGTCACATCCACCCACTGTCCTCAAAGAACTTTGGGGCACAGGATATAGACACCATTTAGAATAAGTGCCGATCACTTTTATTTTTCCCTTCACCCCGACTTTTATTAAACAGATAGTCCAAAAGGTTTGTGTCTATGTGTGAGAAATAAATCAGTTAAAGATGGCTACAGTTGGTAACCACATAGCTATTTTGTCTCACAAAACGGAAGTTTGGAGGTGGGCCCTTGGGGCTACTGTTGCTACTCTTAGAAGAATTGCAGCTGCTCTTAAAGAACCCAGGATTCGTAGGTATTCCTGTGTCCCTCCCCAAAATGGCTTCCTGACTCATGGTCATAAGATGGCTGCTCCATGGTCTGAGGAGAATACTCCTTCCAGGCAAGAAGTGTGAGGGAGGAAGGGCACGTGGCCAAAAGACACGTGTAAGCGGAGTAAAACTTCCTGGAATCCCTATTCTGTAGGTTTTTATTGGTTGCATGGCTACTCGCAGTTGCAAAAAATTCTGGGAAATCAAGGTCTGTGGCTATTGTTTGGTTATAAATAGACACATAGTCGGACCTAACAAAAATACAGAAATGGAGAATGGGCATGGGTTCTAGAAAACAGTGGTTCTCAGAGTGTGGTCCCGGGACAAGCAGCATGGGTGTCACCTGAGAACTTCTTAAAAATTCAAATTCTCAGGCCCGTTCTGGACTTTACTGAGTCAAAACTCTGGGGGTGTGTTTTGAGAGAGCCTCCAGGCAATTCCGGTGGACAGTTACGTTTGTGGAGGGATGGGGTAAGAAAACTAAGAGTGCCTGCAACAGAAACGTATGTGAGACAATAATTATATTACATTATAATTGTAAATTCTTACAAGAAACACATGAGGAATGTATGCTCTCACCCCATTTTAAAGATAAGGAAAGTGAGGGTCAAAGCCATAGCTGGTAAGTGAAAACTTTTAACTTCATGCAAACTACTTCAGAGGTTAAAGAAGAAAATGCTTTGAGGTCTATGCTCTCTGAGTGGTTCTTTAGACTTTTACACCCTCTCTGTTGATGAAAGAACAATCCATATGACATGCTTCAAAGACTCTGCACTCTTCAATTCTAACAACACTTCAACACATGGCCTTGGGCCATGCGTCCTTTTTCCCAACCTCAGTTTCACTATCTGTATAACAGGAACTGCCTCAGCATCTTCACCCTACGTTACTGAAAATGTATTTGAAATCCTAATTTCCAAGAAGAATCTTGTGTTCTTTGGGAAGGTGTTACAGGAATTTAAGTCAGATTTTTAACGTTCTTAGAATAATGATTACCCCAGGATCTTCAGAATTCTAGAAAAAGATTGTCTTAAAGTCCCAGATGGATAATTATTCCATTCAGTACCAAAAAAACATGGCCTAAATGTTTCAGTTAAGTCCAGAAAGTCCTCTGCATGAAATCACAAGACGAACTTTTTTAGAAATGCTGGACCCACACTTGGGCAATACCTCCTAGGCTAACAGGAACTTTTGCTTTTCTGACATTATCCATTTTGTTAAAGCTGGTTATGATTCCCCACACATTACTTGAAAACCAATTTCATTCAAGACAAAAGAGTGTGAGCAGGGTATTACATTTTATGCCTAAATTATGCAAATTTGGAGGAGCTATATTGTATTGTGAGCAATTCCCTTTCTTCCAGTTTTCATTGTAGCATGAGTTAAAGTAAATTTCACTATCCTCATTTGCAAAAGGTGAATACTTTCTATTTTAAAACCCCAGAGGAAAGGATTGACTTTTAATGAGCAGTTATCTAATATAAAAATCTCTTACATATATTACTGACATCATTCCCAAGTATTAAAGGTACATTGCAGATAGGGTTGATTTTTGACTCAATTAATCCTTGGGAAAAGGGCTTCAAAGCCAAGCTCCGAGTGTCCCAAAGACAAACCAGGAGGTGAGATAGAGGAGATAGGCACATTTTTTAGAAGACATGCAAGTTGTATCCAATGCTTTGCTGTTGGGCATCAAACTCTGCAGTTTTGACATCAAGCTTTCAGAACACGAATGTTTTTTTTTTTTTGTTTTGTTTTTATTGTTTGTTTGTTTTTAATGAACACTTTCAAACTCTTCCACTGTTCTCTTCCTCTCAAATGGCCCATCACTTCCCGAAAGGGAAGCAGCATACAGAGGAGACTGGGCACAGCCCCAAATTCCTGGGACAGGAAACTCTTGACCACTCTTGACCATCAGACCAATGTAGCTGTCATCCTGTGAATATTCAATCAGATGGGTCTTCGCATCTCTTTCTCGAGTAAGTGATGCACATAAAGGCGGGATAAGTGGGTGCAGCAGGAAAATCAGCTGATATTTCCTGACAGTGCAACACGAACTGCAGTGGCTTTAAAAAAAAATCGGGCTGTATTTTTCTCACACCGTAAGTCCAGCAACTTACTACTCCAAGTGTGGTCTGTGGACCAATAGCATCAGCAGTGAGTCTTTGTTAGAAACACAAATTCGAAATCTCTGGGGCTGGGGCCCAGCATTCTGTGTTTGAAAATACCCATCAGGTGATTCTTATGTGCACTAAAGTTAGAGAAGATCTCATCTGTGTCAGAGCTGATGTATCTGTGGTTCCCCTCACATTTCCTCATGTTCAGGAGATGGTTGCCACAGCTCCAGCCATCACTTCCATGCTCCAGGAAAGGGAACAGGTTAGACTCTTGTCTAACCCTTTTCATCATGCGCTTGTCCCAAGGAAATTTCAAGAGAGTTTGGGGCAGGAGGGAAAAAAAAAAAAAAAAAAAAAAGGCTTTTCAGCCTCTATAGTGAGAGATAGCAAAGTAGAAGAAAGTTGGAAATAATAACCTTTCGAGTTGGAAACTAACACTGTTTGCCACATCAAGGCACCAAGAACATGGAAGAGTTATGTTATAGCATTGACAATGGTATTTAAAAAAATAAGTATCTCTCTACTCTGAACTTTTATTCCCATTCGGGTAAATGTCTGGTTTACCAGTTGGAAACACGTCTTGGTGAATATACAGATGTCTTAAGCCACTCCTTACCTTTCCCTACATACCCTTTTGTCCCCCTGAAATCTGATACCATGTGCATGAATTACCTATTAGAAAATTAAAAGAGGGAACATAGAAGGAGGGTTCACTACTTCCCTCATTATACGGAATAAGGGAAGTAAATTAATTCTCACGTATCAATTGAGTTTAAGATCATATTAGTAAACAATAGAAAAATTTTGGATGACACTTTAGGATACTGACTGATACTGATATTATATACTACTATCTTTGAAAACACATACATGTTTTGTTTTGCTTAGTGCATAGAACTTTCGGACATGGCTCTCTAACTGTTATCAGGGCAGATGAATCATTAAAACAGTGTTAGGAAAGTGTTCTCAGAGATTAAGCATATAAAAATAATCAATCTCACTGGTAATCAGAGAAAGCCAAATTAAATTGCAATGATATGGTTCCCTACCAGCAAAATGTTAAAGTAGTTATAGTACCCAAGATTCCCAGGGATATAGAGAAACTAGCATCTGTATCCATCGCTGGTGGCTATATAAATTGGCATAAACCTTTTGAAAAGCAAATTGGAAATATATATCAAGAGTCATATAAAATATTCCCTTTTCCCTGATCCTGTAGCTGCATTTCTGGGAAACTGGCCTAAAGAAATAATCTTAAATATAGGAAAAGGTGCTCACTGGAACATTTAGAATAAAAAAAGTAAAATGTAATTCTCCCTAATAGAATGACAATTATATATTTTATAGTTTCTCTCTCTCTCTCTCTCTCTCTCTCTCTCTCTCTCAATGAAGTATTGACAGCTATTTAAAATTACGGCTATAGAAACTAGATCACTATGTACCTAGGGGACAATATTTCATTTTTAAAAAATCAAAAGTTCATGTTCATTACGATCAAAGCTATATAAATTAAAGAACACATGAACGCCATATACCGCAAATGCTGATTACATTATGGTGAATGTTTTCATTTTCTTTTTTCCATTAGAGGGTTAGTAATAGTATTATCATACTTTTTAATAAAAAATGCATTTATAATAAAAACACACTGCAAACCATTTTGAAAGTCTTGGCAGAAATAGCTCTTAAAACATAGTTCATGACTACAATAAAACAGTCTTTTCAGAATTTTGTTTGTGGTTTGGTTAATCAACCGATCTCATTGATTGAGACGGACGATCTTAACAACACAAATTACAACTTATCAAAGAATCACAAGTCGATATAATCTCCATGACTGATGGACTCCAGGAGAAGGACAGCTAATATCAGCTTCATCTTCTCCTAGTGTCTCTTTTCAGTCTCTACAGTGTCAAGAGTCTTCTCAACCCATGAGATCTGTGTTAACTGAGTCTTAATAAAGGAACAGGCCCAACATCTATGCAGGGGGCAGGATGTAGGAAGAGGTAAGACTCCACTCCTCAGCATGATTCTTTTAATCACATAAAGACAAGGGAAGAAAGTGCTCATGAGCTTGCACCAATTAATCAGCGCTTCAAGAAAGTAAACTACATGTATATATTGTGTGTACGTGTTGTATGTGTGTGGTGTGATGTGTACGTGTGTATGTGTGTGTGTAGAGAAAGAGAGACATGTAGAGATAAATAGATAGATGATCAAAAGATATATAAATACATTTCTGTAGATACAGACATATAAAAACCTTTATAAAGATCAATGCATTTATATATAACATAGATATATAAGTACTGGGGGTGCCAAAAATATGTATACAAGTGGGCACTTTGGTCAACGTTGCTCAAGCAGTAGTTCACCACAATCAGAAGTCTGGACGCTGATGGTAACCACTTTGAGCACCTCTTGTAATTGCAAAAGTCAAACGTGACTTGTATTCATCTTTTGTTATCAGTATATATTGAGTATTACAATTTTAATAGTTTTCCTTTCTTAAAATGTGTATACATTTTTTGGAACCCTCTGTATATATAAGATAGATAGATAGATAGATAGATAGATAGATAGATAGATAGATAGATAGATATACAGTTGACCCTTAAACTGCACAGGGGTTAGGGGGCGCTGAACCCCATGCAGTTGAAAATCCTCATATAATTTTTGATTGCCCCCAAAATAAACTACTGATGTCCTACTGTTGACTGAAAGCCTAATGATAACATAAACAATCCACTAACATATATTTTGTATGTTATGTATATTATATACTGTATTCTTACAATAAAGTAAGCTAGAGAAAAGAAAATGTTATTAAGAAAATCATAAGGAAGAGAAAATACATTTATAGTATTTATTGAAAAAAATCTATGGAACCACATGGTTCGAACCTGTGTTGTTTAAGGGTCAACTGTACATATGTTACATATGTATTGTATAGATTGGAGATAGGTACATAATTTTATAAATACATATAGTGATAAATAAATATACAATTGATACATACATACATTCAGTGAATATTTATATGTTCAGGTTTTAAGCTCAGAGCTTTCCACGCATTATCTCAATTGATCCTTTATGAGGATTAATTTATCCCCATTTTACAGAAAAAGAAATTAAGAGGTTAAGCAAATTGTCCGCAATCATTCCACAACATAATTCCCATTTGAGACAGAGAGCATCCCTTGAGCCACAAAACATAAGGCTCAGATTTGACCAATGCACATTTTCTAAAGAAAAAGTAACAAAGGCTAGTACTGGATATACCAAAATCATCAACCACAATTGTGACTTTTGTGCCCAATTTAACATTTGATTTTTGTATTGCCTCCTCTCAATGACTCAGCATCTCAGCCTATATGTGTGCCCCTGATGTGTCACTGGGGTGGCCCCTGAATCATCTAATAGTTCCCTGTTATGCCTCAATTTTGACATACATACAACTGACTTTTATGCTTTCATATCAAAAACTCACAGTTAATGCTTGTACGCCGCACTTAAGAAGAAAATGTATAGCTAGGATTTCTTTTTCTTTTTTCTTTTTAATTTTGGTGCTTCCACTGGCTCCATTTTGGGACTTACTAATAAGCTTAATGGAGATTCTGGCTTTGGTGTTAGCTGATGAACTATATGAAGAAGGACCTTGGGAACCTGTGGAAGTTTCAAGGGGTGATATTATATAATTCCATTGACACAAAGTCTCCATTTGGAACCACGATACCCAGTGTGTCGTGAAGTAGTGTGGCAGAAGCAGGTTTTCCTCTTATTAAAAGCAAACCTTAAGCTGAAGTAGATAATATTGAATGTCAAGCTGAAGTAGATAATATTGAATGTCAACTATAATTTTATATATATATATATATATATATATATTCATATTCATGGGATATAAAGTACAACATAGGAAGTACAGTGAATGGTACTGTAACACCTGTATATGATGTCAGATGGGCAGTAGACTTGGGGGGTTATCACTTTGGGATGGGTGTAAATGTCTAATCATTGCGTTGTTTTGTCCACCTGAAACTAATATAAAAAAAGCACATACTCTTAAAAATTATATATATATATAGTTTAAATATATATTTTGACAATTAAAAAATAGAATACCTAAACATAAATTTAAGAAAATGAAAAACAAACAAAACCCAAGACGGCTAGCTACTCCTAGTCACATACTTATCTCGATGAATGAGTCTAGAATTCACCGGGCATGCCAAAGAGAAATGGATAGACATTTTAAAAAATATTATTCTAGTGAAATTGCTGGTGGGCTCAACAAATAAACTGATAAAAATAACATACATCAGACCCACACAAATAGCAAGAAAGAGAAAGACATATGCCTTTCAAAATTCCTTGTCACGGATGACACAACTTTCCATTCATGCATGCGTTCGTTCAACACACTTGGCAAGTTCCTGTGTAATA
This sequence comes from Rhinolophus sinicus, assembly GCF_036562045.2. NCBI lineage: Eukaryota > Metazoa > Chordata > Mammalia > Chiroptera > Rhinolophidae > Rhinolophus > Rhinolophus sinicus. The sequence continues at coordinate 11,459,934 of NC_133767.1, forward strand.
CTGAAGCAAAGCACAGAGAGGAAAAATATAGTCCATGGCCTCAAAGAGACCAGCTGGTTACTCAGACGCTGCTAACATGCAGAGAGAGGTAGCGTGACAGGGTATGTCCACACCCCAGTGGTACCCAGTCAGCTTCTGGAGGCAAAGAGATGGGGAGGGCAGTCACATTGCAAAATGAGAACCAACTCTTCCCTCTTCCCTTTATTTCCCTGCTATTCACCTTTATAAGGACTCCATCTGAGCAGCGTCCTCTTAATACTTACGTGTTTTATTGTCACATTTTCTCAGTTCTAAGAGAGCAGAGAGACTGGACGAAACATCAACTTTATAACAGTTGCTTCCATCTCAGAAAAATTCAAATAAGAGAATTGCATGCATGTTCAAATAAAGGAAATACAGTAGACATGTTCGGGCTTCTTTGGCAAAATTTTTATTCTCCAATATACCTCTGAAAGTGGAACATTCAATAAAATAGCACTTGTTTCTAAAGTCAAAGTCTATATATAAAAAAAAAAATCTCCCAAATGAATAGATAGAACACCACCTTCATACACAAAGGTGAACATGACTGAAGCAAAGTGATGTTTTTCAGCCAACCCATTAATCCAGCAAAGCTTTTGTTAAGATGCGGACATGTCAGAACAGGTACCTCAAGAGGGCTTTCTTTTGAACTTGAACTGCCAAAATTCCAAGCAGACACCAAAGGGCTTCAGTTTAAGTGGGCAAAAGGTGAACAGTCAGAAGGAAAGCAGAAAGAAGACCAGACTGGTTATCAAAGCAACGCTTCCAAAGGGACACAAAGAAAAGGGAAATAGGGAAAGTTTTCCGAAAGTCAACATTCAAGTGACGCCACATTTAAAAATATAAATCATTCAGATGCACATCTGTAGGAGAAAGAAAGAGTTTGCTTTTCAATTTTCAAGCGTACTAGGGAAAGGCAGCAAAGGGGTACAAGCAAAAGCTGGATCAGTGATTATATATAACCAGGAGTGAGATTCTGTCTGGGTGGGAAAAAAAAAAAAGAGAGAGAGAAAATAAAAGCCTAGGCTGTAAAACTCCAGTTACTATTTGATTGTGTTGAATACTTGGCTTCTGCTCACGGGAGACTCTGAAACTGGGGCTCTTCCACATTTCCAGCAGAAGCTAATCAGGAAAAAAGACTGAGCCCATGAAAGCAGGTAGCACTCTCAACGAAGAGATGACACTGAGGTGGGTGGAGAATGTGCAAACTATCGATTCGAATCTATTCTTGCAACTAATGTGCTCGCTTGTGCCCATTTCCTTTCAAGGACCCACAGAGAGGATACAAATGGGTGACAGACGTCATCTTCGCCTTTAACAGGCTTCACCTCTTTATGGTTTTGATTTTTCAAGTTTGGGAATGATCCACATTTTGCTCTGCTGCGATCATTTCATGGGTCCCATCAACGGGCACCACTGCAAGTGGATTGACCCTGGGTTCTAAGCGCAGGTTGCAATAGTTGCGATAGCTACACAGACCTTTCCACATGCAAGAAAGCAGGTGAGGTTGGATGAGGCAGAATACTTGCTTTCAAAGAGTTTGTGTGCACCTGGGGAACGAGGTATTCCCACATCGTCAGCATACAAGATAAACAGCCCGTAAGGAGGGCGGGAACAACGTGTGCTAAAAAAATCTAGAGAAGGAAACAAAATCCCCTTTCAGCCTAAGACTTTGTGGAGGAGGCAGCACCTTTAAGGAAAGAAAGGAATGGAATGAGTGTGTTTACAACGACAAGTCCCCACAGACGTTTCATGCATGGGAGCTGGAGAAAGTTCAGAGTCAAGTACATAAATTTAAGAAGGGATGCACTCTGTCATTATCAGTTGGCCTCCATCATCTATCACTCTGACTCTCATCCTTGGAGATTCCTACTGCGTATTAGCATATTAAAGATTCTGAGGATAAGCCCTGGAGGTGGGGGGGGGGTGGAAGAGAGAAGGGGGGAGAGAGAAAAAGAGAAATAGAGAGAGGAGAGAACACAGTACATGGGACGTCCCAGTGACAAGAAGGATTTTGGTCCGTTTGAGGAACCCTGTTGCTGGGGCACGATAAACAGGACTGGGAGGGGCTGGTGAAGAGGTCTGAGAGATGGATGGGACATCTACTTAGAGGGGTGATTCTCCACCAGGGCTGTCTTTGTTTCCCAGGGGACCTTTGGTTATCACAACTAGGGGAATGGGTGCTACTGGCATCCAGTGGGCAGAGACCAGGATGTGCTAAGGATCCTACTCGTTAATGCTGCGGACAGCTTCCCCCCCCCCTCCTCTCACCTCTCACAGATTATCCAGCCCAAAATGTCAATAGTGCTGAGCGTAAGAAACTGGCTGCGTGAGAGATGGACTAAGGTGAATGGGCCTTAGAGGAGGAAAAGGTTAGCTCAGCTCACAAAGGCCGGGGACAGATCAAAGTCAGTGAGACTGACACCAGACCCGGAAGGGCCTCCCTCGGTTCTGATCTGTGTGACGAAGGACCAGAATTACCGAAACAGAATGATTTCAACCATCCACTATTATTTCTTCTCTTCATCAAGTTGAAAGAAGAACACAGTCCAACGGCTCCAAGGTTCATACATGATTTAGATACGTTATAAACAACTGGCATGATTTAGGCGCCTCTTCAGCAATGATTGACAACTTAGAAGTACACAGAGTCAGAGCTGGTAAAACACCAACAGGATTATCAGAAAGGTCAAAGCAGCGAGAGAATCGACCTTGACAGTTCAAGTGCAGCTGTCCCGGAGGTTTCCGACCTTGCAGGCCCCCCTTACCCATGGAGGATATATTCCAAGACCCCCAATGGATGGTTCAAATTTCAGATAGCACCAAACCCTTTACATGCTGTTTTTTCCCTACACATATACACCTATGATAACGTTTGATGTAAGAGATTGACCCTAACTAATAATAAAATAGAATTATAACTGTAACAAAAGTTATGTGAATGGCTTTGGGGCCATTATTAAATAAACTAAGGATCACTTGAACACCAGCTCTGCCATACCATGACAGTCAGTCTGATAACGGAGATGGCTGCTAAGTGACTAAGGGACGGGGCGTGGATATGGCATGGAGACGCTGGGCAAACGGTTGACTGGCAACCTGGGACAAACAGTGTGGGACAGTGCAAGATTTCATCTCTCTACCCAGAACGGTGTGCCACTTAGAACCGATAAATTGTTTACTCCTGGAATTTTCCATTTAGTATTTTCAGACCGCGGTTGGCTGGCTGCCAGTAACGCAAACTGCAGAGAAGGATGAGGGGGGGGGAAACTACTGTATATTTGACCAGTGTTTCCAGAACGGGGCTGAGGGAAGCCTCAGAGATCTCATTTACCCACTGAAGTCACCCAGACGACTCAATCAAAATGTGAAAGCATTTTACAAGGCCACCTAGAAAGACATAATGTTAAGGGCTGATTAAGTTACTCCCCCCCACACACATACACACACAAGAAACATATTACATAATAAAAGAGAAAAATCAATATATAAAGTCTCTGTATTTGAATGCAAATGCATAGTAAGAAGTAGAAATTACAGGCGGTGACAAGACTTGCATTTCAAGGATTACAGAACAAAACGAAGTTCTTTTTGGCTCCTAAGAGGTGACCAACTGTTTAAAAGGCTGCAAGGTCGTAACTCAGGGAGGTCTTCAGGTGACCACAGCAGTGAATGTGAAATTAGCATATTTCACTCTTAACAGGAAAGGCCTTTGGGGTCTGCTTCATTATGTAAAACGCTTATTCTAAAGAGGTGGCTCTTCTATTCCCCATTAATGACAGAGAGATTTCTTTACTACCGGCCTCTTTTCCTTACCTTTTTCTTCAGATTGAAAATGTAATACATGCTTCTTCGGGGGAAAAATGCTGTGAAATATGTGTTCTCTGTGGGAATCTTCACTTACAAATAACTGAACAGGTTAATCTATTATACCAGTGAATATTTATTTTATAAATGCATACACACATATATACACATATGTAATTTTAAATACTGTTTATATATATATAAATATCTTATATATAAGTAAATATATTATATACACACACACACACACACAGAGTGCCAAAAAAATGTATACACATTTTAAGACAGGAAAAAAACTGTATTAAAATTACACTGACGGGAACCACTTTGAGCACCTCTTGTCATTGCAGAAGTCACACATGACTTGTATTCATCTTTTGTTACCGTATATATTGAGTATTACAATTTTCATGTTTTTTTTTCCTTTCTTAAAATGTGAATGTTTTTTGGCACCGTCTGTCTATAGCTTGCATATTTAGATAAGGAAGATAGGAAACCTGTATTCAGAAGGAAATCTGCACCTCTGTCACTTGTTTTGAGAGAGAAGGAGATGGGTTTATTGCTAACGTCACTCGGGTTGAAGTTCTCTGTCACTTGCAGCTAAAACCGTTTCTGACAAGCATGGAAGCTCAACTGTTGCTAGAATTGAGGCACCAGTACAAAAGGGAGACACCCGGGCCCATGAACACAGAATATGGCACAGGCCCCAAAGATGCCATCAGGCCACATTCCTTGGAACGAAAGGCTCAGATCTTCCCTTGACGGTGCTGTCAGCAGGTCGCCCAGGCACCATTTATGTTGATTTCGGTGTCAAAACCAAAGGGACCGTCTTCATTCCACTTGGGTCAGTGTTTCCTATAACAGTAAGTTTCTCACTGCAGAGCTTTGAATACAAAGTCTCTTGAAAGAAAAAAAAACGTAGGCCTTCTACTATCCTGAGAAAAGGTGAAACAGTGGGACCGACCCTGTCTCACTGGAGCTGTTACATTCTGATGGGGTTCAGGATACGCTGCCCCCACATGTGGCGCTGTGGCATCTGAGTATTTCCAGCTGGAGGAATCTGAGACATGCCATGGACGAGAGATGCTTTCTGACCCTCTCGTGAGGCAGGTCATACAGCCCCCAGGTGAGCGGTGCTCTCCCTGTACCTGGAGGAAACCAGCCTCCTCATCTCTGAAGACAGACAGAGGACACCGAGAGGAACCTGCACCCCTTCTCAAATACTTGGGCAAGGTTTCCATTTTCATACTATAGACATTTTCAAAATTCCCCTTCAAGTGCTAAAGTTAAGAAAATATATTATGAAGCAATCTAAGAATTCAGACTGGCTGTTTCAAATGTCATCTCTAATGTCACCTTTCTATAATCTATACATAATGATATCAATGTATGCCGATCTATTTCTTAGGGGCGCTTTGACCTCAGGAGAACAATTTTAGAAAGTAACTTCTCCTCGAACCACCTCGCTTCTTCAACTTTCTCTTCACCACCTCCCTCCAAAAACTGAAGGGAAAAAAACAAAACAAAACACCTTGACTTTCATCATTCCAGGTAACTTCTCTGGTCCAAAGGATTGCCTCTCCCCAATCTCTGTCATTTAGCTTCTGAATTATGTGGAGATCAATGAATGCAGCAACCTTTTGGCTGCGAGGTAATTTTATCAGCCTCATTTATGGCTTTCTACAGATTGCATTAACGGCCATTTCTTGGGAGATAAAAGATAAAGTGTGCCTCATGCAAAACGCTCCACTGAAAAAACGTGAGCCTTGGAAGCCACAAAGAGCGTTAGAAGGCTGAAGGGAAGAGGTAAGGGCACTAAATAATCCATCAGCGGCAGGGTTAATTTTGGACAGTGTCCTGGGCAGCTGAGGGGTGTAGCCTGTTTGCCAGGTGTAGGTGGAGCCACAGCTCAAAACTGTCCTGACATAACTTCTAAGCAAATCCAAAAAGAACTAGAGGCAGGGTCTGTGTACCTTTTAATTATTGTTTTAAACAAATGCACCCATTTAGGAAAAGTAGCACTGATGACATTTCAATTCACTGTTTTAAGAGTTCAGTATATTACAATGCGCTCCCCTGTACCACGGGTATAAAAGAACAAAAACGAAAACAAGTCCATGAGCTTAAAAAGTTTCTGTTGTCCTTGAAGGGAATGTCAGAGGAGGGGAGAGAGCATTTCCCAGTATAAAATATAAAATAGCCAAGGATGACATTAAAGGAATGAGAGTTGCCAACTGAAATCACCGTTACCTTAGAACAGGGGTGTCCAAACTGCGGCCCGTGGGCCAACTGCGGCCCGCAATCCGTTGTTAATTGGCCCGCAGCAAATTCCAAAAATATATTTAGTTCATTTAAATAAACCAGGTGAGGCAATACATACTTCACCTCGAGTGAGTGGCCGGCTGTCTGTGTATTTTACCGCATATGGCCCTTGGTGAAAAACATTGCAAAAAGTTTGGACGCCCCTGCCTTAGAAGAAAGTCAAGGGTGGTGGTGATTACATGAGAGAATTTGATCAAAACTCATGCACGCGTACCCCTAACGTGAGTGCCTATTACAGAACGTAAGTTGTACCTCAAAATATTGCATGTGTTTTTTTTTTTTTTAAAGAAAAGGGGAAAAGAAAGGTAAAGTGTTGAGGGTTCCTGCTATTGATTTTGCATTCCTCTTACTTAAGACTTTGTCACTGGGGAAAGCTGGGTGATGGGTACGTCAGAACTCTCTGGATCCATTTTGTAATTTCTTGAGAGTCTGTCATTATTCCAACATAGTAAGTTAAAAAAAGGTATTGTGTCTGAAATTGGGGGAGAGTTTATGAATGCAATCAACAAAAGTATTTTTTTAACCTACCCTCAAACAACGCCTGTCATTACGTCTGTCTTTTTTAATGTTTCCGAAATATAGAGTCACAAGAAATTGCAAAGATATTCCAGACACATATCATGCAGCCTTCACCCAGTTTTCCCCAAAGGTTTTATCTTATACGACTATACTGTAAAATCAAAACAAGGAATGTGGTAATAGTACAATGTGTGTGTTTATAGTTCTGTGTCATTTCATCACATGTGTTGAATCACGTAACTGCCACTACAGTCAAGATACAGAATTATTTCACCACCACAAAACCCCACTCATGCGACCCTTTATAGTATCACCCACCCTTCTCCCTTCACCATTTCTAACCTCCAGGAAATACTAATCTGTCCTGTAAACTGTATAATTTTGTCATTTCAAAACTGCTGTGCAAATCAAGTCAAATCAAATAGCATGTGACCTTTTGAGGGTGGCTTATTTTTCACTCCGCAGACTGTCCTTGAAATCCATCCCAGTTTTGTGTGTCGGCAGTTATTTGAACAGTTTTTAGAATTTTCCTTGATTGATCTATAGTGTTTTCGAGTGTACTTTATATCAAGTTTTAGTGGTTAGTCCAGGTATTACATTATACATATATAATTTATCATAGTGCACTGATGTAGACATTTTACCAGTTAGAATGAAATACATAAAACTTACCTCCCTTTAAAGTCTTTTCCTCACCCAGTTATAATATAAATTATCTTAAATACTTCCTTTCTGTACCTTGAGAAACACATCACAGAAATGTTATATTTTTTCCCTTTCACTGCGAAACATAATTTAGAAAACTCAAGAAACGAAAGTCCATTTACTCATATTTTTCCTCTTTTTGTTGTTGTTTCTTCATTCCTAATATTCCAAGATTCCTCCTTTCATCATTTTCTTTGTGTTTTAAGAATTTCTTTAAGTCCTTCTGCTGGTGACAGCTTGTTTTCTTTTCCTTTGTCTGAGAATGTCTTAATTTCTCCTTCATTCCTAAAGGGTACTTTTGCCAGATACAGGATTCTGGGATGAGTATGTCTGCTGTCATCACCTGAAAAATGATACGCCACTTCTTTCTGGATCCTGCTCAGAAATCCACTGTCATCTGAACATTTTTTTCCTCATAGTATGGTGTAGTTTCTCTCTTGCCTCTTTCAAAGCTTTATTTTCTTGTCTTTAGTTTTCAGAAGTTTCATTCTGATAAGTCTTGGCAGAAACATCTTTGGGTTTATCCTGTTTCAGATTTCCTCACCTTTAATCTGTAGGTTTATGGGTTTCTTTGTTTGTTTGCCAAATTTGGGAGCTTTTTAGTCATTTATTATTAGGTTGGTGCACAGGTAATTCCGGTTTAAAAGGTTAAAAATAAATGAAGAAAAAAATAAATGAAAAAAAAGAAAATAAATGCAAAAACCCCAGTTACTTTTTCACCAACCTAATATTTCTTTAAATACTTTTCCAGCACCCCCTTCTCTGTCTTCTCCTTCTGAAACTCTGATGACATGAATTTAAGATCTTTTGTTATAGTCCCATGGATTCCTGAGGATCTGTTCATTTTCCTCTGCCCCGTCAGAGCCTATGTTCTAGGAAAGCAGATGAAGAAAAAGAATGGAAATGAGTACTTAAATGTGTGTTTGTTATAACAAGGGTCAAGATAGAAGCCATGGAGCTGAGATGGAGAATAACGGGGACAGTACAGGAGGTAAGAGGGAAGGGCCCTTTGGAGAGGTGATTTTTTAGCGGATGCCTAATGGATGAGAGGGACCGAGCTCGGTAAAGAGTATGAAGCAGAGAGTTCCAAGCAGAAGGAACACCACACGCTTCGTCCTGGCAGGAGGAAGGAACTTGGCTTGCTCCTGGAACTGAAAGGAAGCCAGCAACACTGGAGTATAGAGAGCCAGGAGACAGAGCTAGGAGGAGGATGAAGGGACAGGCAGGAGTCTGCCCCGGGCAGATTTGACTCATGCCTTAAAAAAGAAATCACTTTTGATCAATGTCTGAATGCCTTCAAGATTCATCTTTAGTTTTAAAGTTAAGGGACACGGTGACGGGTCACTTCTATTTTCTCTTACTTAGATTACCCCAGACTATACTCTCGATACTTCTAAAAGAAGCCGGTATTCTCAGGTGAATCAGCTCTTAAGAGCTAAACAATCTGTTCATTCCAGTCCATTTGCCACATTGTTAAAGACGAGGATGATTCCTTAGACTCTTCTTCAAAGAGAAATGCAGAATATGTGTTAATGCCCATCACTGTCCTCTTAAACCAAAAACTGGTTGGCACACACACACACACACACACACACACACACACACACAGCCTAGAAATGAGAGAAGCAAAGCACACTGTTTTCAATTTTTACACAAAGAAAAAGAGAGAGAGAGAACTGCCTGTCAATGATGTGTGATGTCAAAGGAAGCAATACGATTAAAACATTATGGAAAGTCACTGCCTTCACTGTCAATGCCAGATCAGAACCGTATACCAAGGGTACCTGGTGCGGTTTAATTCAGAGGACCCATAAATCTAGAGCCCGCAAAAACATCTGACAACAGTTAAAGATGTTTTGTAAATGTACATACATATTTATAAACATGACAGCAGAAGGAACGGAATAAGTGTGCTTCCCCTAAAGTCATCTGAAAGTCAAAAAATGTCATTAATTACTTTGTCACGACAACCTTGTTCAATTCCATCTCAGGTGACTTATCAGCTTTGATACAGAACGGAAATTTTAATACCAAATTGCAACGAGCTACGGAGGCAGCATACCTGAAAACACAGAGCGTCTGCCCCTCCTTCTAGGCAACATTAAGCTAATCTGCCCTGACAGAAGAGGACTCTTCCGAACTAGCTAGCAAGTCTCCCAAATATGAAGCAGTAACCCAAATGTCAATTACTTTTCCAGTAGTAGACAAATTGCTAGCACACTAATGCAATTTAAGCCCAATAATTAGATAACAGGACTGCAGAGAAGACCTGGTGACAGAGCTTCTGAGATAATAGAATCTAGTGTCCTACTTCTTAAATATTAACATCATTCTGTCTCAGTCAATCGGTTTATGGTAATTTAAAAAAGGGCAAAGCAAATTCCTTTTATTGCTAATAATATTGTGCTACTGCAGAGTTAGCTTTGAAGGTTAACAATCTATGGGGTCAAAACTTAATCATGTGTTATTGTGCACGTATGCATTTTTCTTTCATCTCTCTTGGAATGCACTCTTTGTGGAAAGCCAAGAGTTTATGAGAAACACACGTTTCTCATACACAAAATGCACTGACAATACGTGTCCATTGTCAAATGAGGCTACCCAACTCAACTAACAAGAATACTATAAAGAAATCAACCCCTGGATAACACATGTATTCTAAAATATCTCACCTTGATCATATTTTATCCCCCGCCAAAAACGACTCGTTTTAAGGACATTGCAGATATGCCTACGAATTAGTCTCAAATTTCATATGCTCTGCCCCTATCTGCTCACTCTGATGCTCATACTTTTGTGCTTAGATTCACATACTTCCATAGAATATTAATTCCAATGTCAGTTAAACAATGACTTGATCTGTTTTGGATGGTTGGATGGATTTTTTTTTGTATTATTAGTTTCAGATGCACAAGACAAAGTAATACTTAGACGTTTATCATTTATATCCCTCACACTGTGTGAACCCCCCTCCCCCATCCACTATCCCTCTGACATCGCACAGAGCCAATACATTTCCAGTGTTGGTTGGATGGATTTTGTTACCCTTATGTAATAGATTGTTTTCAAGTGCCTAATGAGTTCTGAAACTTCTAGAACATTCTAGAATAAGCCAGAATGAAAGTGAATTCCCCAAGACATACCCCGTTTCGCCGAAAATAAGACGTCGCTGGACGATCAGCTCTAATGCATATTTTGGAGCAAAAATTAATATAAGACCTGGTATTATACTATATTATAATATTAAATTATATTACATTACATTACATTCTATTATATAAGACCGGTCTTACATTAAGTTTTACTCCAAAAGACGCATGAGAGCTGATGGTCCGGCAGGTCTTATTTTCGGGGAAACACGGTAGCTCCCTGATGTTTTCAGTAATATATTTGAATGGGTGGTCAGATGGGTTGATGTTGATCTGGTCACAACACAGATTCATAAAACGACTTTATCCAAGACCAACTTCTGTATCCCCATTTTCCAAACTGCATAGTAGGAGAAATTAAATCTTTTACAACTTTCTTTGAGGAGAATTTGGTGGAATATGAGGTAAGCAGGTGGGGAGGAGACGTACAAGTTGAGTATCACCAGCATCATTAGTAACAGGGTTAATGGGGTTACCCCCCACCCCGTGTCTACTAACATGTTTAGAGACTATAAGACACAAACAACTAACTGGATAAAAAAATAAAATTATGTGTGTCATTTTGGATGGTGGCATGGCAGCCATTAATAACAAAAATAGAAATAGCAGAGTTGATGCCACATTGAGCATCATATGGTGTGTGTGTGTGTGTGTGTGTGTTTATGGGTCAGATACAAGCAGGTAGCACAACAGATTTAAAAAAATGATCCAACAAGAATGCCACTGGGGGGCTGGCCCGGTGGCTCAGGCGGTTAGAGCTCCATGCTCCTAACTCCGAAGGCTGCCGGTTCGACTCCCACATGGGCCAGTGGGCTCTCAACCACAAGGTTGCCAGTTCAATTCCTCGAGTCCCGCAAGGGATGGTGGGCAGCGCCCCCTGCAGCTAAGATTGAACACGGCACCTTGAGCTGAGCTGCCGCTGAGCTCCCAGAAGGCTCAGTTGGTTGGAATGCATCCTCTCAAGCACAAGGTTGCCAACTCAACTCCTCAAATCCCGCAAGGGATGGTGGGCAGTGCCCCCTGCAACTAGCAATGGCAACTGGACCTGGAGCTGAGCTGCACCCTCCACAACTAAGACTGAAAGGACAACAACTTGACTTGGAAAAAAGGCCTGGAAGTACACACTGTTCCCCAATAAAGTCCTGTTCCCCTTCCCCAATAAAATCTTTAAAAAGAAAAAAGAAAAAAAAAGAATGCCACTAGGCATTTCCTTGAGAAAGCTGTGGAGTCACATGCTGACTTATTTGTAAACATGCCTGTGTCTTACATTCTTGAGCAAAGTCCTTGCCCCCACCCCCCACTGCCAGGTTGGAGTCCTCCTTTGTAAAACAAGGACGATGGATGGACTAACCTCCAAACTCCTGCAAAGCTGACAAGAAGATCGTGGGTCAACACAGGGGGCAATAAATTATAGTATCAGCAGGCAGATCTCTCAGAGCAATCCAATATTCCCAGACAACTTTGCATTGTTGGAATAGAATTACCTCGGGGATAGATACCTGAGGTAAGAGACCAGTGGGGACACAGGTCATACAAAAGTCAGGTTCTGAACAAATGTATGAAGCAAAACTATCCAGTGGAATCAAACTTATCCTTTGTTGAGAAGGGGCTACATTGGAAATGATGTGATGATACAACACAGCCATATTTTTCTCCCAACTCAGAACATGAGATAGATAGATATGTATGTATGTATGTATGTATGTATGTATGTATGCATGTATATAATTCATTTGAGTGTAGGATGAAGGCACTGGCTTGCATTTAGGGTCATGAGAATCCTATGTGTTCTTGGTCTCATGAAATGCTCTGAGATACTCACGATGGAGAACTGAACCTCCAAAATTTACCTCCTATCTCATGCGCACTCTGATGTATAGCCAGTTCTACTATAAAGCTTGTTTTGAAAACATTTGTGCATTCCAATGAATGGAAATAGCAGAGAACAAGTTGAGCAGAAAGTGGATTTCACATTTGCTCATGCTTGATTTCATCTGTGAAAAACACTGGGTTGACACAGAAAACTCCACCCAGCGGCAATGGGCTGCACAGAAATGCAAACACACACACAAGCACACCCCTCAAACACTTACCTGCTACCTCAGTTCACAGCACGTGTCATGGGTCACACCCATCCACACCTGGTGTCACCATTTTCAGATTATTCTCCCTACCTGCCCCTTCACAATCACTCACAAGCAGCAACCCTTCGGATGCCCACCTCCCCAGGAAAACCTGTGGTCTTCTTCACGGTATAGTCACACGCATTTTGTAGCATTTAGGGATTTTAATCACAGTCACGTTAAAACTGCGCCTTTGTGTGTGTCTCATTTTGTGTCACTGATGACATAGTCCGATGCTCCCCATAAGCCCTACGGTTTTTATTGTGTGATTTAGCTCGGTGCCGTGATTTTTTAGGAACACAGATGTCATGTTATAGCAAAACTGATGATATATGCTCTCACGAAGAAAAAGGGCGGGTGGAATTACTGCATCATTTAATGTTTCTTCTCTCTTTCTCATATCAGGTGACTCCACCGCATTACAGATTCTTAAAATTGCACTCTGTGGGAGCATGCAATGGAAGTGGTTGAGCAAAGGGCTAGAGTAAAGGAATGCAGAAAGACCACTGAAACTCTTGGGTGGATTCTGACTGTTCTTGAGACAGCATTTCTATGATAAATATACTGTTTTCATCTTTCCAGAAGTATTCGGTAGACTCATGCTCATTCCACCATCTTTCAGAATCAAAGCATTCCCTGAGATAACAGAAATCATTTGGCTTCTCCCCACAGAAGCTCACTGGCCTCTGAACATCTCATTTGTATTTTCCAAATGGTGCCACCACTGGGCCTGGCCATCTCCACCGACCCATGCTCTTTGTCCAAGGTCAACAACCCTGGGTGGTTGGCTGTTGGTGAACATTCAAGCTCTAGTTTATGGCTGTGCTCACAAGTGTTTGCAGAGTCTGGGACATAACTCATGGGCTTTTGTTCTAGATCTTCTGATACGTGGCTGTGGCTAAGGGTGCTGGCAGAGCAACGTATACATTTGTTGTGCTAGAAAGGATCCCACATAGGAAAAAAAATGTACAGTGAGTCCCAAGTCTCTATTGACATATGGTTTTCCTTCTTTGCCGGTTTTCACAGAGGAAACCCATCCATCGCATAGCCCTCCCCACAAAAGTTAGAAATGTACGGTGCCATGTGGCTATGTAGACAACTTAAATGAACTGCATCAGCTGAGTATTATTTAGTTAATTCAAATCCATTATATTATTACAGAGATTAAAGACCTTTTGGTCCAATGTGCTAGAAAAGCAATAAATCTGAATTAGATCTACCATTTTAGTCACTCAGGATTAGACCTTTTGGTGATGTGATCCATTAACGTGCTTTAAATCTATTGATTCATCCTAGAAAGACACAATTTAAACTCAGAAGTCACAAAATGAACTTTCCATTAAGTTTGGGAGACGCCGGTCACAGCTCATTTGACTTTTATGAACTAGAAAATGTGATGTAGACCACAACGGCATTCTATTAGGTGAAATCATGCATTTAACCATGTAGCAAAATACTGTAGTCAATTATGGGAACACACACCTATTTTACACATGGCTGCTTGCCTGACTTTAAATTATTAAGGATGGGCATTTAGCTTGTTTTAAGGAGTATTTACTCCCAAGTACAATATCTGTGAGAAAACTTTGTTCAAAAAGTAAATTAATATTTTTCATTTATATCCTTTTTTTTTTTCAATAAGAAACTGGAATTGAGCATAGAAACTTTTGCTGTATTTATTTCTTTGCCTCCGAAGAGAAAACACGTGATCTGCTTGCTCTTTATAAATGAAGAAAATATATATTCTATCAGGGAGGGAAGAAAAAGCTCAATCAGAAATAGATTTTTGAGCTTCATCTGCCGGCCTGGAAAACATAATGGTAATGCAAAAAGAGGGTGACAATAGAGAGAGAGACAGAAAAAAAAAAACTATTTAGATAAGGTTTAGTTTCACTTTTCTAGAGTTCATCTTGACGGTGTAACCTATAAACATCGTTTCCACTCAATATAAGTTTGTTTATATGAGTATTACGCTTAAGCCAGACTATATTAATACCAGACTTATTATTATTCACTATTTCAGCAAGGGTACACTGTAGTTCCAAATATAATTCCACCAAGTTCTCCACTGAACTTCATCACCGCCCACTTTTAACTGTGATTTCCTCCCAAGTTCCTCGTCATAAAACCTTGACTATGCACAAGCCTGAAATGTCAGAAATTATCTCGTCCAAATCCCTTGTGTCAGAAGACGAGGTAAGCCTCACAATGGCTACTAAGCGACGTGCTCAAGGTCACAGAGTTCTACAAAGACAACCCACCACAGAACTACTCAGTGTCCTCTATTTCAACCTCTGAAGAAGTCCCCCTCTTGCGTTTGCAACAAGATTTCCTTTGGGCTTCATTCCTAAAGGGAAAGACGAAACACGTAACCTCCTGCATGTGTTTGGAGATGGTCCCTAGTATCTACATCTTCCCTTGAATATCTTGCCACGTCTTGCTGAGTCTTTCTTCTATTGATCCAAGTTATCTTTTTGCTCCCCTTCAGCACAATCATTCCCGTGTCTTGGTTCTCACCCTGAATGTGTGTCTGAAACCCAGGGAAAAGCAGTGCTGTAAGTTTCAGGCCCCCAATCACCCTGCATCAACCAAACAGATTGATCTTGTTCCTCTGTCTACTGCTGCTATCATCTGGTTTTATCTTCGCAGAAAATAGAGAGGCCGGGTGGAGTTCAAGAAATACCGGAGAACTTAATTGATAGGAATAGATCCTTAATTGTTCTCAGGTGGGTCAGGGATGACAGCAAGGTCTCCAACATGGGTAAGCCAAGGACACACGTGATTTGACAAGACGGAGGAGCCAGGACAGACTACGGGGGTGCAAGCAGCAGGTGGGTGTTGATTTCAGTTTCAGACATAACGAATGGAAGGTTCCCATGAGATAGATATTCATGGCCCTGGGGCCATCGGAGATATGTATGAAGAACTATGAGTCTCACACTCAGAAGAAACATTAGGTGCTAGAAATAATATTTTGGGACACTATCGAGAAATACTTGGGGGTTCAAAACATAGATTGAAGGAGGTCACCTTCAATGTATTGAAGGCGATTGAAGAGGGGGACAGTGTGGTGTGAGAAGAAAGTGATCACATCCGCATCTTTAAACATGCATTCATTTAACTGACACCCTTTCAGAAGCTCCCAACATAAAGCTCTATATTTGTTCTTAAATCATTAGCCAGGTGTATACTTTTAACTAATGGGTTTAACTTATAGCTGGGGAGAGTAAATCTTTCCTTTTCTTTTACTCCAAACCAGTGTTGAAAAAAGCACATGGTGCATGCTTTGAAAATGTTGTTGGGTGGTGTTAAACATCCTTTTAACTTCTGGAATCCAGTCTAGGCAGTAAACAGAGATGACCTCAATGCAGAAAATGCAATAAAAGACAGGACGGGGTAGGAAATCAATGTTTCTATTTTGTGAGGAGAGAGAGAAAAAATGAACCCGACATTATTAGTATGATATATAAGTACTGCATAGTCCCATTTATATCACTTGTATTAAGGATAAATTGCCTGAATAAATTCTATTATACTAAGAAATAGCACAAATAACAAGCTGACAGCATCAGGAAAAAAGTGAAAATAATACTGTTGATATTGCTGAAATTGTACGTTATTTCTCTATTTCCAGTTACATGGATCTAGTTAGGCAATAATTCACATTTGGCAGGCTCAGTTTTTAAAGTCACATTCGTGTGTCCAAAGTGAAATCTTTCAGAATGGGAAACTAATTATTTACCATTAATAATAGCCTGGACTTATTGTTTTCTGTCTTCCATGCAATGTGCTAAATACTTCACATAAGTTATTTGAAACACACACACACACACACACACACAAGAAAACCCCCTGAAAGGTACCTGTTATCCTGCTGATGTTATAAATTATGGAACTGAAGCCACATTGGGTCAAAACAACATACTGGTAACTTAGAAGAGACAAAAATCTAACCCATGGCTTCCTGTACTGCAGCGGTCATGAAGCATGAGCTTGGGAACCCTGGGTTCAAACTCCTGATCTACCCCACGCAGCCCTGTTACTTTAAATGGCTGAATGAATTCTTTTGAGACTCAGCTTCCTTCTCTGAACAAGGGGACAATGAAGTCTACCACATAGAGCTGCCTGGAGCATTAAGTGAGAATGTAAGCAAAGCTCTTCACTAAGACAGTGCCAGGGCCCCGTAAGTGCTCAAAAAAATGGTAGCAGGTGGTTATGACAAAACAGTTGTACGATCAGGAGACAGAGGTCAGGACCTTGGAGAGCAACTTCACTTACCGGAGAATCCCAGGGTAACCCACGGAGGATGGAGCTTTGAGAATGAAGGATGGATGTACAATGTCAAACCTCACAGGGGCGGTAAAAAAGAAAAAGACTCAAATTGCCCAAAGGAATGGGCAGTTTTAATGCAGGAGTTAAAGCAAATCCCAGATGGTGGTTGGTTAAGCGCTGAATACAAATCAGAATGTTTAACACTTACTGACCACTTGTAGGTGCCCAAGTCTCTGCCTAATGCTTCACCTGCCTTCTCGTGTTTCTTCTTCACTGTTTTCTTTTTGAGGCAGCCTCTATTACTTCCCTTGCTGTGCAACTCTCTGTTTAAGTGACTTGTTCTAGGTCATTCAGCCAGTAAATGGTGACGTCTGTCAGCTCTCCTGATGTTATGTGACCCCTCTTTGTAGAATCCATTTCCTATTACCCTTCTCACTGAAACTTATGAAAAACGAACATGGATATTGAGTTCTGTCAACATTCTTAACTCCCAGGAAGAGATCACCTTACTGACCAGCCCCACTCATGGCTTTCCTCAGTCAAATCAGCTATGGCTAGTGAGAGGATCGTCCATCTAATGGGAAACTCACTAAAGCCTTGGAGGAGGTTCTCTAAGAGGTGAGGAGGTCGGGCAGACATACTTCCTCCCCAACACGATTCATTAGCATTGAAATCCTTACATCCATTAGAGAAAGGCAAATCTTAAGAAGGGAAATACGAAATGGCTTTAACTACACACTTCCTTATGGAACAAAGATAAACATTCCAAATATTTCACAGCCATCAGATGAATGGCTTTTTTTTTTTCCTGGCTACCAGTTTCAAAGCAACAAGTTGGGACCTTTCATTGAATTTAGGTAGGCTATATTGTTGAAAGATTGCTTGTGTCTCATGAAATACTAGCTTTAGTACTGCATCTTATGAGACAGAGCCCAATTAAAATGCTTTATATTAATGATAATAAACAATGGTTACTGAAAAAAACCTTTCAATGCATCAAACCCTGTGCTACACACTTCCTATGTATAATCTAGTTTAATCATCCCAGAAACCTTACAAGATAGGTAACAGTATCATTCCTGATTTACAGATGACAAAACAGACACAGGAAGGCTAGAGCATATATCTAGAGTTACCTAGTTAGTCCACGGTAGACTAAAGATATGAATCTGGGTCTCCACCACCATGTGTCTAAAATGTGGGTACCATTAATTATAGCAGACGTAGAAGATGTTTAATGACAGTTCTCATTAAAGATTCCAGTTACTCATCTTACTGGTTGATCCTCCCGAAGACAAAATGCCAAGCCCATCTCCACCCCACTCATTAGTCAGCTACCAACACCAATTTGATGGGACATGGATAAGAGCAAAGCCACCCCACCGTTAACAGAGTAAAATGTCCTCCCAGAACCTGAACACTGGTTCTGAGAAGTGTTCTGGGGGAAAATCTCACTGTGTGTAATAGGACTGACATCCTCCAACCTAAATTGCAATGAGGAAGAAAACATAGAGACTTCACAGTGATTGGTATGGGGAAAGAAGCAGAGTCAGGAAATGAAGAATTTTTCAAGGCTGAAAAACATGTCTGGAAGTAATACAAAGGTTGTCATCCCATGCCCTCCTTCTTCAATCCACTGGATACTATTTAATGCCATGTTGTCGCAAGAAACATTTACAGAATGGCATGTCTGAGACTAATTCCTTTACTAGTTATTACGTCAGCTTAGCAGTGGCTTATTTATAAAAGATGATTCTTCCATCCTCAAATCATGAGGTTTCTATAAAAAGGTGATACGATCCAGTAAAACCTTCTCAGAACCAAGAGTCATGATACCTGCTTTCAAGTAAAGCTCCTTCATGGATTTCCAGAAGAATGTCAGTAAGTTACGAAACCTCTCTGGCATTCAAGTTTCCATTTGTGAAATAAATGAAAGTATCTTCAAAAACTCGAAAGCACTATGTAAACGGCATCAGAAATTGCATTTTGGACCATGGAAAATGTTGCAAATTATTCCTGCTCTCTTACCCTCATTTCCAGCAACTCTGTTATTTTTCTGTACAATATTAGCTTTTATTCTATGCAATAAAGTAGGTGTTAAGTGGTACATTTGTAACTTTAAAAAAGATATGGCAATTGTAAAGTGAAACATGGTTAATGTTTTCTACCATGATACACTCAGGGCCATGTGCCACCCCTAAATTCTCAAGTGACTCAAAGTCAAAATCTGGCCTCATTTGCCAGTGGAAGTAAATGTCATCTCTCCCCTTCCTCTGGTTTTAATTCTACTGCAATAGAAAACTTGAAACAGTCTAGTTATCATAATTACAAGCACCATGGTAGCAGAAACACAACATTAACAGCCAATTAATAGGATAGTTTCAGGTAAAGCTCCACTTGAAAATCCTGTCCTAGCCCGATATTCAAGTTCACCAATGGAGGTGACTCCAGTTTAACTCGTGCTTGTATCAGATGAGAAAACACAGGCCCATTATTCAATCCCACCAAGCTGTCTGTTTAGAAGATGCTTCAGGACTGATTAATGACAGAAAGCAAAGAGGAACTGCTCTGACCGTGGCTGTCAAGGTCAAATGCACAAGCAGACAGAGCCTGGAGAGCCAGGGATATTGCCTGATCTGGATTTAGGCTGCCGGTCTCACATTTTGGCTGAAGCCACTGGTGTGTTGTCATTCCCTCTCGTTTCCAGTCATACCACACACAAGATGGAGAGGCATATGGCAACCTCTCCCAAGTTGGTGTAAATGTGGGCTCTAATTTAAGCTTTAAGCCTTTTCGAATCCTTTGCCAGCAAGATAAAATATATAAGCCACGATATTCTGAGCACCATATTTTGTACAATATGCCATGTAGCACGTGGTTCAGTAAGTTTGAGGACAGGGCCAACAGTCAAGCCACATCTTTGACAGGAGAAATTGACAGGTGTGTGCTCCCCAAAAGCAAAATGTTAGGCAAACAATACTAACAATGACACCACCACCATGGCCGTGAACCATCATCGAGTACTGGTACGTTACAGGCACAGTGCTGAAAGCTTTACGCAGATTTTCTTGTTTAAACTACGTAACAACCCGGTAGGGTAGGTCCTTTTAATTTTCTGAAAGAAGAAACAAGGCTTAGAAAATTGAGTTATTTGCTCCAGGTTGCCCAGTCAGTTACATGAGGCCAGGATTCAAATAAAGTCAATAGGACTCCAGAGGCTGCATACCTAGGACTATAGTGCACTGTTGATACTATAGACTGAATAGCATCTTCACAATATAGTATGTGTACAGATACTGTAGATACTATAGACGCTACACAGTATATGTATAGATACTACAGATACTATACAGTATAGTATACATATACTCTTTCATTTTGATTAGGGTATACTAACTTGTGAAGTCAAGGTCATTAAATGAGACATCAAACAAGGCAGACTCATTCAAAGGACTATCCTTCGTTCATTCACCTATTCGAACACTTATTGAACACCTGTAGAACTTGAAACACGGGAGCATGCACTGAGTCAGGACGTCACAAATACATATTCGTGGTCTGGGTTGTAAAGAGAAAAACAGATCCGTGCACGAGACTTGTTGTTATGGCTTTCATTTGCTGCTTTGAGTTTGAGCAAAAATACACAAATAAATATAATAATAATAATAATAATAATAATAAAAGCACACACACACATATATACATATGCTTACACACATACACATATATCAACTCACAAAATATTACTCTTGTTCATCACACAGGGAACAAAAGAGCATAGTAGGTCAGGTTTTGGGTGGAATGTGTGAACTCTAAGAGTGAGATTTTCTTAACCACAACTAAAGAGACAAAATCCTGAGGGACAGGTGCACGAAGCCTCCCATAAAGGCCAGCTGCCCTTTGCAGCTACTTCTAAGAGGACCAGGTCATGGTTTAAAACGCCCCCAGCAATTCGAGCAGGTAGGTCAGCCACCTCCCTGTGCTCTGAGTGCTGGTACCCAGGCCACCTCCCTAGCCTTCAGCTCATGTGATGGGTGCAAGTACATTAATGCCTCAGAGTCCTGGACGTCAGGTCAGACCCATGGGCACCGTCACGTCACCTGTCACTGTTTGCTTAATCCCCCACCCCCTTCCTCAGGGCCCAAGAGCGCCCTTCCGCTGGCGAGGACAGCTGACATTACTTGGAAGTGTTTGAGAGTCAACTGTGCTAACTGCACTTTTCCCTGTGGGTGATTCAAAAATAAATAAACAATGGAGGGAGGGAGAGGGGGAAAGAGAGAGAGAGAGAGAGAGAGAGAGAGAGAGAGAGAACATATGCTAAAGCAAGAATTCCTCTTAATGTGGAAATGTGGTCTTCCACAGGGGACTGAAACCATGCATTTTAGCACATGCAGAAAGTGACTTGTCTGTACATGGAAATATGAGCATAACTGGTCATCGATGCACATAATTCTTCTGAAAGCGCTAAATTACAGTTACTCTGAGCAACGAGAGTTCCCTGTGACTATTGGAACCAACAAGTCTGCATTAGCAACTGAGTTTATTCTGCATTGGCCAAAATCGACACTGGTGAACCAGGGCATGAGACGCTTTTCAAGGCAGTTCCCTGATGCAGACGAGGGGGCCCTGTTTCCAGCCTCTTTGTGGGCATGGCGTATTCACCTCTACTATCTGTTTGATCCCCAATGCTTGTTCTATTTGGTTTTACAACAATTGCTATGAAAGCATTCATTATAATACCCATCTGACAGCTGTTGGTGAACAAAACAACTGGATGACAGCAGATGGAAAATGGAACCATTTGGTGGTGTTCGATGTCGCAGGTAGTTTTCGGAGGTCATCTAAAACCACGCAGAATGTGGGAGACTCTTAGTCTCTGTGCCAAGGTCCATGGTAGGTCAGATACATAAGGGCGTCCGAATATTTCAGCAGTGACGAGCTTTGTTTGGCACTGTGCTTGGGGTTTCATTTGGTTTTGATCCACCAAATTTGCTCTCAATCTCTTTTACTCCAGATCTCTTTAGTAAAAGAAAATCAAATTGCTCTTGTAGCCCCATAGTGTTGAGCGTTACAAAAAGGGTATATGTGGCTCAAAATGAACTATACGCGTTTCAGGTCTCAGCAGCAGGAAAGTTTGCAACGTCTTGATTTGCATTCAAAGATAAGAACGGTGGGGCGTACCCTAATACTACGTTCCTTACGTATATTTCTTTGTCCACTTCATGCAGTGCGGTCTCATTACCGCCAAGATTTCTTAGCTTTCTACTTTTTAATTTAGTTACTGAAGTTGATAGTAGCCGAGAAACACAGAGTGAGCAGAAAACTATAAGCAAGGACAAAATACATCGATCTCTATTTTGTTGTCCTCATAGCTAAATGTTTCTGGGATCATACACGTCTTTTCTTTCTCTGAAATAGACAATAACATCAAGGAAGGAATTGCCAGCCAGGTTTATAATGACTGTATTTTGTGTTGAACCATCTTTCTTTTTTTTTGCTATAACAAAATCAATAGTGGCAGATACATTTTCTTCACAAACCTTTAATTGTTTCTTGGTCTTTGGGAGTAAAACTTTTATTTCCCATGGTAGAAAATTAGACAAATAGAGGGAAGCATGAAAATAAATCACCCATAGTCTGCCTCCTTGAGACTTGAGATAACCACTGTCGATGTTTAGGTGTATTTCATTCCAGATGTGAGTGTGTGTGTGTGTGTGTAAAAATCATATATATTCTGATTTTTCTGAATATAAAAATCATATATATTCTGATTTTTCTGAAAAATCATATATTCTGTCATATATATGCTATACATACAATGTCTGATATACATATACATATATACACATGTGTACTGAAAGCGTTTTAGGACACTGAGTTCAGATTACACATATATAAGTTCACACACACTCACACCCCTGAATATTAGCAACCTCCTCAGAGGCACCAGATCCAGACAGCAAAGCTGACTTTGCTCTTGGTGTGTGCCCAGCATCACGAGCATCCTTGCCTTCCCCCCCCATCCCCATCTGCCACTACGGCCCACTTGGCCATCTTACGCCAGCAGTCAGCAGGCAAGCGCCTCAGTCTGAATGAAACCCATCTTCTCTCTAGGTTCCCATTGGTACCACCTGTGTCCCGATCTCTAACCCGCATTAATATAAACATCTCAAGGACACGGGTGCCATTCAGTCTCCTCCAATCTGTTTTCCACAAAACAGCCAGAGGGATCTTCCAAATGTGTGTGGGATCAAGTTACCCCCTTGCTTCGTTACTCCTCAGGTCCCCACCATTCCAGACGGCTGAGAAGATTCTGGGTCTTCTGACTCCAGCCTTTCCTTTTGAACCTTTTACTCCTTTCATGTGCAGACGGGCCTGTCTCCAGGGTCTCAGCTTGCTCACATCCGGGTCGCTGCAGATGCTGTCGCCTTAGCCCAAAACACCATCTCTCTACTCTTCTCTCCCCCTCTCACTGCCTAAAACACTCCGCTCTCCACTGAAACGCCTGCTCCCACCACCAGTTCCTCCCTCAAGAACGCGGAATGCTTTCCTTGCCCTCCTATAAGTAGTCCCATGGCATCCTAGGTTTCCTCCAGCAAAGCACTTAGGCCCAAAGTAGGAGAATGGCTTTTTAACTGTGAATCTATCATATAGGTGTCTGTCTGGTGTACCACTGCACCCCCACCCCCAACCTGGTCCAGAATACCTGATGCTTAAAAACATGCCGAATGGTTACTCGGCTAAATCAACATAGGGCACCTGTATCACGTCACAGATGAGGTAGTAGAACTGCAAAAAACAGCCAATGACTTGCCAGGATCTCGACTCATGACAGTTTCGGGGGAAGACCAGATTTTCCCAACTCAGGGCCCGTCACACACCAGTGCTTCCCCACAGCCGCTGGGGTCTTCTTTTCTCACCTCATATCGAGCACTTGGAACTGACCTATTCCTCCCTCTCCCTTTCACTCTCTATCAGCATCAACGGTGCCATGTGTGCTGCGCCCATTCCCCAGGGCAGGCCAGCATCGTCTCAGGACACGTACATTCATTCCAGTGGCAGCTTCCATCCCGTTTAGCGATTTCAGTCTCTCCTCACACTGATCCAAAATCCATCCGGATACAGCCTGTAACATGGTCCCCATCCAGCCCCATTGCTCCATCTTTCTACACCAACTAGAGGCCAGCTCCAGTTCTGACCCCGGACCTCCCAATCCTCTACCTACTCTCGCCAACATAAGCATCTCTGTTCTCAGATGTCTCTGTGCCGTGTCCTTGTTTATCAAGAAAATACCCTCACAGACGCTGTGGACGACGTCTTTGCCTTTGCATCCAGGCCTCTGCACATGACAGCCCTGCATCCAGACTTCCTTCTGGATTTCTCTTTGACAATTCCTACCCTCCATTCCTTCAAACTCAGTCCAAAGTCCCCTGCGTAGAAAAATTGCCCCACAACATCACTCTCTAACCCCGAGTCATCACTCAATGTACTCTTTAATGAATTGGTCTGTAATTGAGTGGATTCCAGACATACTGCGATGAACTGATAAACTATCAAATGCATTGCACCGCCTTTGGTTTCTAACTTCTCTGTCCTGTCTACAAGATCTCAGCCAAAGTGAGTGCATAGAAAGACACCATCATGTCAGAACAAATATGTTTCAAGTCCTCTGGGAGACCTCCTCCTTCCTTTGCAAGGAACAAATATCCAGGGAAGACAGAGAAGTAATAATGCCAGAGCAATGGAAGATCGACTTCGAGTCATAGCTATTTAGGCCAGGAAGGAGACGCGGGTCTGCCTGTCCACGGCTCTAAGGAGGATAATACGCCTTGTCACCGTCTCTGAAAGACACCTGTCCTTCTGTATCCTTTAGGCTGTCAGGGAAAGACCCAAACCTTCCCCGCCCCGCTCTCATGTGCACCAGCCATAGCATCGGCATACGTTTTTTTTAAAAGGATTAAATGGTTTCTATGAAATGACGTTTCCAAATGAAACAGCTTTTTTACACAGTTTATTTTTATAAGAAAAATAGACATGAACAATTTAAACCTATACATTGATCAAGGTGAAATACGATATTCTAGTTACATCATGAGGAGACATTTTGTAAACGTTCAGTGTAAATACACTTGAAACGACCATCTCCCAAGCCCCTGCTTGCCAACACAACACTATTTTGTCCAGAACTAGGACGTGATGAAAAGAGGCAGGCGGAGGGTAGGAAAACAGGGCTTGGATGTGAGTCGTGCCACTGAATACGCCAGGCCCTTCGCAACTCTCTGAACGTCAGTTTCTTCCTTTGTAACATGGAGCTAATCAGCTTATTGTCTGTATTGAGCGCCTTGTGACAGGATAACATCACCCAGAAGGTGGGCAGAAGGGAAGCCTCTTTGAAACGGATTCAAGAGAAAATGGAAGGAGAGAAAAAAAAAAATGATAGCAAATATAGACAAGTTTTATTTTGGAGTTTTGTGCAAAGGAGATCAGAGAAACGGTGGCAGATGGAGGGGAAGTGGAGTCACAGGGGATTTTTTTCTTTAATGTTGCATAAATTATACCATGGTGATGGGTGCGATCCTGTCCTATCTAAAGGTGTCAAACACCATGTAGAAGACAGAGAGTCCTAACATTGCATCTCCACAGCAAACCTCTCCGTTGTCCTCTCCACTCAGTGAACCAACACTCTCCTTGACATCTGTCCTTCGAAATCCAACGGGCATCTCATGCTGCACGGGTCCAAACATGAACTCCCAATTACTCCCCCTCCTTCAACGCTCTCTTCTTCCCCTCTCCCTCCCTGACAATCTGCTCCTCTTGCAATCCATCTTGGAAATAGCACTTCCATTTTTGAAACGTCAGGCTAACATGCTTGCAGCAACCATTGGCTCCTCTCTTTGGCAAACCCCACAGTCAATCGACGACCTAAGTATACTATCTCTGCTTTTGAAATCTATCCAAACGCTGACCAGTTCTCCCACCGGCATTGCTACCAACCTGCCACCTCTCACCTGGATGACTGTAACGACCCAGCCTCCACGCTGGACTATCTGTTGTGGCCTTGCCTCCACAGCTTTTCTCCACCCAATAGCCAGAGGATCACTTTTAAAATGTGTCACACGTCATGCTGTCCCCCTGCTCCATAACCTCCAATCGCTTCCCGTCTCACTGAAAGCTCCTGCTAACTCTCTGACGTCATACAGCACTCCCCTCATTTCTCTCACTCCCCCCACTCCAGCCACACCCCCCTCCTTGCTCTGGACGTGACAATTACTATCCAGCCAAGTGTCTTTGCACTGGCTGTGCCTTCTGTCGCAGATAGCCACATGGAACCCCTTCTCACTATGTCCAGGTTTCTACTCAGATGTCACAGATCAGAGACGCACTCCCAACCCCCGCCCCAAATAAAATAGCATCCATCCCTCAGCCAACCGATGATGTCCCATTCTCCTTACCTTGTTTTATTTTCCTTCATGGCAATGACATTATATCTCATTTCTTTTTTATGTCTCTGTGGCCCACGCCCCACCTTCATCCCTAGTAGAACATACATCTCTTGAGAGAAATAACTGTGTTTTTGATAGTTTGTTTTCATGCTACATCTTTACTTTCTAAAATATTGACAGGAATTTAGTAAGCACTCAATAATATATTTTAGTGAATTAATATATATATATACATTCCAACATTTCTGGGTTTCCTTTTTTCCTCCACCCCTCACTAATAAATTAATATAAACAAATTTCAATGAACTAGTGTGTTACATGGCTAAATACAACTACATTAAGAGGTTCATTCAAAACTTTTTTAAAATTTGCTTTAGTTTCCACAAGTTAAATATTTTAATTAAAAAAGAATTATTAAAAAATAGGGCTTCACAATATTCACGTTTCAGTAGGAACATAAAAGAAAATAATTAAAGGCTATACTGTTTAACTACAACATTACCTAAATGCCCATAGGTGGTCAGAACAATGAAATCAGCCTTTGTTACAGTAAATATTGTTTTAAAGTAATATTTAAAATCACAGTGTGATATATAGGTCAAAATGATTCGAAACAACTTATATGTTTAACAATAGGAGGCACGGCTAAGTAAACATATTAGATCAATTCAATACAATGTTATACAACAATCAAAACAATAATTGGAAGAAGACAGACTTATGAAGAATATTTGTATGTTGAGAAACAGAATAAAAACAAATGCATGTCACCCACTTGAATATGTAGACATGCATACATAAAGATAGACGCATACATTAAAAATAATCATAGCAGGTGGGTGGAATTACGAGTGGGCCTTTCCACATACTCTAAAATTATTTTGCTATATGGTCTTATTTGTGTCAATTAAGAAGTGATACTTTGTGAAAGTGGAAGCGAATACGGCAGAGGGAAAAAACACACACTGAATTAATAGCCAGTAAATATTCCAGTCTCTAATCTTCCAATCACTTACTTAAAACAATACGTCTTAAGTTATTCATCGTCACTGTGTCTCAGTTTTCTTTTCCCGAGATTAAGGATAATAATATAATGTGATTTCCAAAGAGTAAGAGTCGCAAAAGCAATGCACCATCTTCATCAATTGTTCTCATATGCTTTCTGGCACACAGGAAGACTACCTTGCCCAGCCTCCCTTGAACCCTAGTGGGACCATGTGACTGAGTTCTAGCCGATGCAGTGTGATCAGAAATGGCATACAACACTTCCAGGAAATAGTCCACTTAATTGTAAAATAGCACATCTGAATAAAAATAAAATTAAAAGGGTTATAGGAATACTGTGGACAATTGTGTATTTAAAAACATTAGCTAACCTAGATAAAGTGGAACAATTCCTAGAAAGATACAAACTACCAAAATCAAGAAAAATAGAAAATCTGAATAGACGCCATAAAAGAACTTGAGTTAGTGAGCAAACAACTTCCCACAAAGAAACACCCAGGCCCAGATGGCTTAACTGGTGAATCTTACAACAATTTTAAAAAAAGAATGAACATCAACACTTCTATATCTCTTTAAAAAGAACAGAAAAGAAAGTAACACATCCCAACTCATTCAGTATAACCCTGATATCAAAACTGGACAAAGATTTTATAAGAAAAGAACACAACAGACCAATATCCATTTATATATATAGATGCAAAAAATTCTCAGGAAGATACTCGCAAACCAAATCCAGCAACACATGAAAAGAACGTTCAACCATGACACAAGGAAACCTGTCAATGTAACATGTGATAACCATAGAACGAAAGACAAAACCACGTGATCATTTCAATAAATGCAAAACAAGAATTTGACCAAAACCGACCGCTAGTTACCATGCAAAATGGTGACACCCAACTACACTGCTCCCAAATTCTTGACCCACGGGAATGATGAACAATGACAAATGTTCCTGATTTGATACACTAAGTTCAGGGTAAATCTACTTCACAGCGATAGATATCTAAAAATAATAAAAATCACAATAATAATATGAGAAGGGGGGGGAAGCAGTAGCAGCAGCAGTCCTATGGCCTGTGGGATTGATACACAGGTGGGTAGCAGACCACAGCTTCTAAGCAGGTAGGACTCTGAGTCGACTCCAGAATGAGATGAGGGAGAATGTGGGGCTCAACCCCTAAAGGAGCGTCCACGTCCCAGGCATCAGAGGGTCAGCTCTCCAGCACTTAGATTCCTCCCAAGGTCACAACTTGCCCTCCACAGGACTAAGCCGACCTGAAGAGATCCAATGGCCCCCGCTGTGGGCACAAGTGACATGGGAGATCCAGCCTCCCAGAAAGTAAAGTGGAAGGGCCACCAAAGACACACCTGCTCTCAAGAAAACGCCTACACCATAATCACAGAGCCTGGGACCCTCAGTCTTGAGCAGTTTAAGGAGCAAACAACCTCCCTATGGTCCCCACTTCTCATCTGATACATCCAAGAGCTTCCCAGCAATTGCTTTATGGGTACCTTGCTGTACTTGGGTTCCTAGGTCCCCGAGCACTTCCACCCTGCTTGTAGTACGACAGCTGTTCTGCCAATGGTATTCTCACCCATGTATCATTATGTCTCTCCTGAGTCTGGCCCAGGATACCTTTATGTCCTCAGCCCTTCCCAATATGGGCAATTCATGCTCTGAGATATTTTGGCCCCAAATTTGTCGTGGTTTTGTCCTCTTTTTGTGAAGGTGTTCAGCCATGGGAGGTGAGGATTCCTTAGGACAGAAAATACCAATATATATATCTACTTTACCTTCATTCACAAGTCCAAATAGACAAGTCATTGCTAAAGAAATAAATTAAGGTTAGATTTGGGTACACACAGATATTTTTCTCCAGCCATGATAACTAACAAAAGTGCATAAATAAAAGTCTTAAAAGACTACACGTGAAGGGAGACTAGATACCCCCTAGGATCTTCCTGACTCAAAGATTCTAGATGCAATGAAAACCTTGTGGTCAGTACAAGGGAACCTCAAATAAACGCAGGTCACACTGCTTTTAAAATACACTTTTATGTGCAGCAAGCCATCAGTGATGAGAATTCTAAACATATCTGGAAAATAGTTGATACACACTTAATTTCCTGAATCCATAGATGTGGAGAGCAAAAGGTAAACACAAAAAAGTGACCTCTGTACATAAGGGCAAGGTCATGGGCTGGTGTCCCGATTTTCTGTGACCATAACCAAATAATCATAGTATTCTTCTCTCTGTTGGCTAGGAAGCCATCACCTTATGTACGGGAAAAATGAGATCCTAAAACAGGACAGTTCCCAAACAAAGCCAATTTCAACTTCTAAATTTTAAAAATCACCAAGTCTCCAAAATGTTCAACGGCTCCATCTTCAGGGTGGATGTGAAAAGGCTCGGTTTTCCTGAGCCCTGGAAATGCAGGAGCTATTTCACGTCCTTCCTGAGTTAGATGGACGTAGCTGTGCTCTCACATCCCGGTGGCTGCAGCACCTGGGACGGCAAAGTCACTTCTGCTGTGGGCTGTGTCCACAGTGAGTCAGAACGTGTCTTTAACCGATGATGTGCTTGGTGTACACCTTCGAGTGCAATTCAAACTCTCAGGATATTCAAAACACCAGTGAGTAAAGCAATGCTTTCTCTCCAAGGGCAGCTGTCAAGTTCTTTCACAAATATTTTCTCGAGCAGCTTTATAGCTTATGGGGATGACAGGGAGGGGAGCAGGGCTTGTTTCCCTCCTTTCCTAGAAGGAGAAATAGGACGGGAAGCTAGTTTTCCTACATTATTTTACAACGTAGTCATGGAACTTGAATACCACACATATTTGATATGGAACAACAGGGAAACCATTAAGAGCTTCGATTCATATGGTATTACAAGGAGAGAAAACATACAGACCCCCACGCCACCCATCCTGGCCCCCACAAATCACAAACCAATAGACAGTCCACTACGAAAGAGATCAGTTAAATTTAGAGCTGGGAATTACCTAAGAAAACCAATACTGATGACAGGCCCCGGTGGGAGTAAGGAAGTTGGGTGGGGGGCCAAGGGAAAAGGAACCAAGACACAGCAGAAAAATAAAGAGCTCTTTAATTTTAGACTCTACAGGAGTAGAAGCGTGGAAGAGAGTAAGGAACACGACTGATTTTAGAGGAAACAAGAAATGAGATTTAGTTGCCTGCTTCTCCAATGGAGAAAGAAAACCAACACTTGATAAAATTACTGGAGGAATAATGCAACATGTGACATTGCTCGGTTCTTTATTACATCCATCTTGCTTTTGTTTTTCCGTCACTAAAATAAACTGATGGGTGTGGACAGAAGTTGCGGCCACATCTCCACTGGGGACAGTTACCATCATTTATTCAATACACACGACAACGGCGTTGGGGATACCACAATATCCCCCAGAAAGTCAGCGGGTTGCCTAGTCCATGGAGAGTGCCGCCGAAACGAATGCTTATTGCTGGCAGTTTAGGCGAAATGTGGGTTTCCCCCAGGTAAAGACCTACAACACTGTTCTCCATTTATTAAGAAAATGAACTAAACATCTATCTGGTTTGCACTTGTAACCAATGCAGGATCTCGGTCAGATTAGAACAACAAGAATCTGTGTTACCAAATCATAGAACCAATAATGGTAAGTACAGTAATTGTTATGATAACTGACATTTATCGAGCTCTTCCTAGGTGTTAGAAACTAGCCTTTTAGTTTACCAACATATCATTTAGTCCCCACAAAACCTCTTGGAGGTTACGTAGCATTGTTTCCCCTTTTACAAATAGGGAAATGGAGGTGCAGAGAATTTACCTAAATGACTCAGAGTCATGTGGCTAGTTTGGAGCTGGGATTTAGAAGGGGGGTCTCTGACTCCAGAAATGAGCCCCTCCCCACTAAAATGTGGGTCTCCCCCCTGGCTGTTCATTAGACCCACTTGGGAAGCTTGTGAGAAAAACCACCAACATTTGGGGACCCGTCTCCAAACCTGGGGAATCAGAATTTCTGGGCATGGAGTCCAAACAGCAGTATTGTTTTGCTGAATGGCCCCATGTAATTCTAACATGCGGTCAAGGCTTAGAGCCCCTGGCGTTAGGCTATCATCTCTCCCTGTCTCGTAACTGAAAAATTCTGACGCCCTCCATAGGTTTCCTTTTCTTGTCACCAAGACAATGCCTCTGCAAGCCTTGCTGCTCTGTGTGCTGTGGACAGACCAGCAGGAGAAACCCCGGGGAACTGGTTAGAAATGCAGAGTCTCAGGCCTCACCCCAGCTCGACTCTATCCAAACCTGTATTTTACGATTCAACATCAGCACCATCACAACTTGTGCCCTAGAAAGGACACACTAGCTCCTGGAACTATGAAGCGGAGCCGTGAAGAACAAACGCACAGAAATAACCAGCACCGTCACCGCCCAGCCTCCCATCCCCCACCCCCCTCAAGGGTTCTGTGGTCAGACACATTTGGGACAGACTGGATTAACCACGTCAAATTACTTTCTCTACTCCAGGCTCTAGCAAAACCTATAATGTTAAAGTACTAATGTGTAACATAAATCTCCAAGAGGAGAAGTTTCCCAAATATTTATGACTGTGGTTCCCTGTAACTCAGAACTCCTATTAACATCTTTTGCAGACAATGTGTTCCTAGGGACATATTATGGAAAATATATGTGCAGAAGAGATGGTCTTTTTTCTTACCTCGATGGCTGCCCTGTACACCTTTCTGTAGTTAGGTGCTGGCTTTTTGCTTATTACTATGAATACTGGTAGGAGTCGTAAAATTATAGTAAACCTTTATCAAGCATTTACTTTGTAGATCAGGCATAGTTCTAAGTGCTCCCATCGTGTTAACTCATTTTATCTTCATAACTACCCTGTTAGGTGTAACTTGTATTGCCACTTTACAGTGAAGGAAACTGAGGAATAGATGAATCAAGTCACTTGTCCTCCAAGGTCATACAGCTAGTACATGGCGGGGGCAAGATTTCAGCCCCAGCCATCTGGCTCCAGAGCTTATTTTTTAAATCACTCGACTATTGGAAAAGGGATCGATGCCATCCCAGGAACTCTCAAAGGCATCGTGAGA
Source organism: Rhinolophus sinicus (assembly GCF_036562045.2). Taxonomy (NCBI): domain Eukaryota; kingdom Metazoa; phylum Chordata; class Mammalia; order Chiroptera; family Rhinolophidae; genus Rhinolophus; species Rhinolophus sinicus. The sequence continues at coordinate 11,492,407 of NC_133767.1, forward strand.
CGAGCCCACAGAGTTTCTGAGCTTAGCCCTTCAGGATGTAAAAAGAGCACAAAACCTGAGCTCACGCACTCAAATGCACTCACCATCCAGGAGGAGGCCTCCATGCTGGCATTCCAAACCATGTCTTGAAGGCAATGAAGTGTCAGAGCAGACCTCTCGTGCTGGTCTGACACTCCACGTTCTGCAGTCTGAACACATGATGTACTTTGTTCTTCAATGGGACGCACAAGTGGGGCTGACGGGGTCTGCTTCCCTCCACCCTCAGTCCGAAACACAAACTAGCAAGTTCAAGGAATCAAGACAGAGCATCAAGGGGCGGCCGGATGGCTCAGTTGGTTACAGCGCGAGCTCTCAACAAGGTTGCCAGTTCAATCCCCGCATGGGATGGTGGCGGCGCCCCCTGCAACTAAAGATTGAAAACGGTGACTGGATTTGGAGCTGAGCTGCGCCCTCCACAACTAGATTGAAGGACAATAACTTGGAGCAGATGGGCCCTGGAGAAACACACTGCTCCCCAATATCCCCCGATTAAAAAAAAAAAAAAAGACACAGCATCATTAAGATAACGCTAACTCATAGGTGTTCAGAGGAAGCCAGAACATACCAGTGGCTGGATGTATTGTTCCCCAACTCCAGGCTGATGGACTCCAGTGAATAAGAAAAAGTGACAGGGTCTCAAGAGCCCAATGCTGCAGGGTCAAGAACGTACTTTATTTTTTAAAGCTGCACTAGGTTTGGGGCTCACCGTGAATCAGCCAGTGGAAGGTTCATGACTCAGGAAGGGGCAGAGGTTTCCCCAGGTACATAATTACCAGTAGTAAAAAACAACGACCAAAAAAAAACAGGCTAGTGAGGGTCCGCTCTATATAAGTAACACAACTCTGCCTCTTTCTTCCACAGCAGGAACACTAGATCTGGGAAGCCAAACGGTAAGCATCCAGAAAGAATACTGGCCGGTGAGCAGGGAAAGAGGGCTATTCGTGTTTTTGTTGTTTATAAATTTCCCCCTGAGGCTGGGGATGTGCCTGTAAATAATGTAGTAACACCAACCAAGGTCTCCGTCCATGCATTGGATATCCTACTATGTACTTTAAAGACATTTGATCTCTAAATACAATTCATTCGTTTGACAAACATTTGAGAGTTTATTTGAGTCAGGCACTGTGTCTGAGTGTTGGCAGCTACAGTAGGCAGAATCGTGTGCCCCCCGCACCACCCCCAACCGCCAACGTCCACTTTCTGACACCCGGAATCTGGGAATACATTACTTCACACATTCAACAGGGACTCTGCAGCTGTACTTAAGCTAAGGACACTTTGTAATGGGGAGATTATCTTGGAAAACGGTTGGATATAATGTAATCACATGGGTCCTTACACGCGAAGAAACTTTCCTGGCTGGGGTCAGAGGGAGAGGTGTGGCTAGTTAAAAATAATAATAATAATAAAAGCTTTGGAGAGATGCTATGTCCCTGGCTTTGAAGGTGGAGGAAGCAGCCTGGATCCAAGGAGTGTGGGTGGGCTCTAGAAGCTGGAAGAGGCAAGAAAGGGATTATCCTCTCCACTCAGTCTCTGCCCTGCCCCACAGCTGGCTGTTCGCTCAGTATGTTTTATGGCAAGACATTTCCAGAAGGACTCCACATTTAACTGCTGGTCAAACAGTAACTGGTCCAGACTCATGCTGGACTTGTGATCTGCAGAACTGTGAGCAAATGAATTGGCATTGCTTCTGCCACCGAGTCTGCAGTGACGTTTTACATCAGCAATAAAAACACGAGTACGGCGTTGAAAAGAACCCTGCTCTGGTGGAACTTTCGATCTAGTGAGCAAGTGTAAATATCACTCTCCTGGTTTTAAAGAACAGCAAATGGCATCGGAGAGCTAAGCAGCTGAGTTTATAGAATGAATAGCCCAGAGACACGACTGGAACACAGGAAGTCCGACTCTAAAGGCTGCATCGTACCCATTCTTCTAGACTGTGTGTCACAAATGGGGACAAGAGCCGCCCTTTCAGAGAAAACAAAGTTGGGTGATCCCGGGTGCTGCCACAGGGGCTTTTGGGGTTTTTTTGGTTGGTAGTCGGGGGAAGATGTGAAATCACGCTTTTACACTCCAGAAACTAGAGTTCACTCACATTGGTGGAACTTCAGATGGGTTGTCACCTCAGGACTCACGTTCCTCTCTGTTCCCTTTACTTATACCTGCTTCACCTTCCTTCCCACTGAAGTGACTGGGAGAAGAAGAGGACACTGCTTCTCCCTGCTGTCCAGGGGTCAATGTCCCTGCATATGGCCACAAGGGTCCCCTTAGCTCTTACCGCCAAAGCACTGGCCACAGGCACCAGCTTATCCAAAAAGCAGTGTGACACCCTTTACCAGTAAGAAGAGTGGCCAATTATCCACTTCCTTTGGTTCTCGGTCTTTTTTACCTTCCATTCTAAGACACGTGCAGCTTCTCTGCTATTCCAAAGGATGGGTCTCTTTTCCAGTTTTTCCATAGGCTCTGTATACCCTAGAGCAGGCGGGGACCTAAAATCCAGACACGCTTTCACCCTTTTTCTTGAAGTGCGACCATTACACAGTATGTTTTATGGCAAGACATTTCCAGAAGCACTCCACATTTAACTGCTGGTCAAACAGTAACTGGTCCAGTAACAAAGTAGGCTACACCAAAAGCCAGCAATGTTTTTTTCCTAAGTTTCACCTGCTGAGCAACTGCCTTGCCAAACCACACTTCTAGAGCTGGCCAGGTTAGGATTGAGGCATGGTTCAAATAAGGTCTTGAACCACTTATGGTGGCAAAGAACTGGGAGCAGCCTAAATGCCAACAAATATACTGGAGTGCCCCATAAATATACTGGGGTGCAGCTGGACGATGAAGCCTTGAAATAGATTGGTATGTTGACATGGAAAATGTTCACAGTATGTGTAAGCACCACGGCTGTAGAGACTACACAGAAGAATCCCTCCCCCCTTTTTTTGCCCATTGGAGAGAGAAATAGAGTGCTAGGAGTGCTGAAGCCGAAACAGCTCTGCTTCATAGCTAATAGTGCCACAACTGCTAGTATAAAGGCACTTATTTTATTTTTTAATTTTTGCTTTGACGTATATAATGCAACCCACAAATGTTCATGTCACACCAACTACGTATAGGAATGCACGCAGGGGGCTCTCAGGAGAAGAGAGCCCATAGTTCCTTGGTGACCTTGTTAACCCTTCCTTCGGCAGCTCTTTCCAGCAGGCAAAGCCCTGGGCCAGGCACTGGAGAAGCAGCAAGGGGCAGCCAGGAGCAGGCACACATACTGGCTCTCATGCAGCTTCCAGGGTAATGAAAGCGGAGGAAAGACAATGAACAAGCAAACGGCCAACCGAGGATTTTATCCCCAGGCTATACAGCTCTCTCAGCACCTCACAGGCATCAGCCCCTGACGACAGCCTTCCTGAGGCCCTGGCCTCCCACTCTGGTTTTAGCACCTTGCATTGTCTCCCAGCCTCCCACAGACATAACCCCTCCACATGCTTTCATTTGTAAGACTTCAAACTCGGAAGCCACTTCTCGCTTGCTCCACACCTTCTCATCTTTCACCACAATAATGCTAAAGCATGGTAGCCCTCAGTGGTCTATTCAGACACATCAGTCTTCTGCGTTTCTCATGTGCAACACTCCCTTGCTGTCTCATAGCTAAGGATCAGCCTGATGACCACATTTCCCTCTGACCATGGCCCAGGATCAACGGTCTCCTCGACATTGCCCGTCTGCCTTGAGTCGTCCCTTCTAACCACTTTCTTCCAAATAAGAACGCAGCTACATAACATGATAAGCATGGTTTGTATGAGGCCCACTGTGGCATCAGCAACCTTCACTGATGATTGAGGCACCTTTCCCCGACTCTAATTCCAAACTACAGCATGCTGTCCTGGCTCCCAGACCTTCTACTATCCAGACTTTTATCCCACCCTCAACTCCCTAGTGCCATCAGCTGCCCCAGCCATCTTTCCTCTAGTACAAACTTCAAAGTCATCTGATCCAAGAGAGAATCCGTGGGGGAGGGAGTTGAAAAAGAGAAGTGAAAGGGCTAATGAAAATGCAGAACACCAAGCAAGGTGAGATAGGACTCTGCGGGTTAAACACCTCTCCCTCCAATATTTAATAAACTCTGCGAAGAAAGGACTCCTTCCCGTCCCCCCTCAACCCCCCAGGAGTGACACAGAGTGAGAAAAACAACATACAGAGTTTCAGGTATCAGGAAAACATAAAGACCTTACCAGGTATCTTAGTTCCAGAAAGATAAAAATATCATAATCTATTATCTGACAGGCCCTCTGGGCAATTTTTACACATAATCTGTAATGATCAAAATGCATTTTCAAGGTTGTATTGTTCTACACTTATTATAGATAGTGAAACTGGGCTCAAGTTAAGTAATTTGCCCAGAACAATATGTTTGGGAGCCAGACTTTTGAACTCAAGCCTGTCTAAGCCTAAGTATAAGACATGCCCTCTTTCCTTAGCCGTTAATACTTTAGTTAGAAGGAGAAAAATAAGCAGAAATTGGAAAGAATTGCTATGGGAATTCCTTAAAAAAAAAAAAAAGATTGGTCCTGAAGCCTTCTACATCATGCAATGAACTTTTTTTCCCTGCTCATGTGAACAGATTAAACTAATAGATTATGAGCATTATTCTTAAGCAACTTATATCAGGGTTGATGGGAGCCTGTTCTTGAAAGATAAGCTGCATATCAGCACTGAGGGAAAATGAATTAAAATGCAAATCTGAGTGTGCCCCCATTGTTAGGCTATCTTTAATAGATATGTCTTCCTGAATACATCACAGACAAAACTGTCAGTTTGCATCCCAAATAAAGCAAAGCCAACCTCTAATGGCATTTCATTAAGGGTAAAATTTATAATTGGATTTTGCCAAGGGTGGAGCTTGGAGTTGACCTTCACCTGGACCAGTAATCTTTGCCTCATGGAGGAGAAAAAAAAAAAGAACAACTTCCCCTTCATGACCCCTTTCTGGAGTACCCAAAGCCTCAGCTACAAGAGACGGGGCACCCCTATATCTTCTGCTCCCCAAATCTGAGGCCCCTGGACTGTGCCCATGATTGCCGAGACTCAGCTGCAGGCAGAGACCTGACAACAGTTTAATCTAGAACAAAAGACTGCTTGGGCCCTGCACTTAAAAGTGACTAAAGGGCCGGTGAAAATCTTTGAATGTACTCAGTCGTTTGGTATCCTGAAATTCCCATCTCTTTAGGATCGAGAGTCAGTATTGCCCATGCTAGAGAAGACACACATCCCAAACTCTGTCAGATCCCAAACAAAGAGCAATGCAACATTTAAATACTAAACAAAAAGGAATGTCTGAAGACATGTCAGAAGGCTGTAATGATATCGGGAATAATGAAAACGGCACCAATAGCTGACCATTCACACTTAAAAAAGCCAAATGAGACGTACAGGTGGATGCCACAGACATCACATGAGAGGGAAGCAGAAATAAGGCAGGTAGAAAAAGTCCACAGAGGAAGTATAGTCTGAGCTGCACCTCGAAGGGTACAGTTTGGAAAGGTTAAGGAAGGGCATCGAAGCACAGCTATAAGCAAAGATGCAGTGACAGGAAGAGCATGTACAGGGACACTGACTATTTTGGACTTGCGTTTTGGCTTTTCCCATCCAACACCCCTTTTGCCCTTCCTTTAGTGAAAGAATTCCACTGGTTTTAGCCAACAGCTCCCCTCCCCATGATATGACCCTGTCCCCCCAAAACACAGAGTCGGGCATATGACTGTTCACAGTCACCTATGCTCCTCCAAAGTGGTACTTCATCCAAGATTGGGCATGTGAGACAGGCAGAAAGATGCCCCCCTGATTCAGGGGTTGATAGGGTACCAAGAGTGAGGGTCTCCTCTTTTCCTGAAAACAAAGACACTGCTGAAGTTAGAAGTCTGGAGTTTCAGGGTCACCATGGTCATCCTGTGAAGACAGCCTCTGTGACAATAAAACCAAAATAGACAAAGGAATCAGAGATGAGAGCTGCAGGCAGAGAGCTGACAACAGTTTAATCTAGAACAAAAGACTGCTTGGGCCCTACACTTAAAAGTGACTAAAGGGCCGGTGAAAATCTTTGAATGTACTCAGTCGTTTGGTATCCTGAAATTCCCATCTCTTTAGGATCGAGAGTCCTAAAGAGCAAGAACGAGAGATCTACCCTGATGACATTATTTGAGTCCCGGACTCTGGCCACCCAAAGCTCGGTGAATCAATGGAACTTCCAGTTAGGTGAGCCAACCTATATTCCCTATGTTATTTGTTTGGGTTGGGGCCCTGTCATTTGGACCCTAAAGAATCCTAAGGTGTATAGAGTCAAGGAGAGGAAGGGCCAGGAGATGGAGGAGGCTTGGGCAGTAGGTAGGGGCCATATGTCAAGGTCAGATACTCTGTTGTATTGCCAAGTAAAATGTTTTCTATTTCGAGAACCAGAAGCCACTGGAAGGCAAGTCTCAATAATGTGTCTGTTTGTTTTTACCAACGTGAATAGGAAGATAAAAGACTAGGCCCTAAGAACTGCAACCTTTTACAGGAATAACCTCTATCCACTGTGTGTGTGTGTGTGTTGTATACACACCCCTCACAGAAGAAATATGAAAAAGACCCCTTCCCATCAAATCAAGTAGTTGGGGGCAATGTCCCAGAAATTCCAGTATCTGAGTGTGACATCCTTTCTTTTCTCATGCATTCTCCCACTTTACCACGAGTCTCTCCCGTTCCCTACATCTTAAAAATCTCCTTTACCTTGCACAGTTGAACGATCAGGCAGCTCAGGGCTCTTGTAAATAACCCTTAGCAATTGCTGAGTCCTGACGGGGCAGATCAAAAAAAAGGAAGAGAGCGTTTCTCTGTAGCCAGAACGCACTTCGTTTCCCCATGAGTGGTGTGGGTTTCTGTGTTCCCCTGCACGTTTATCAGACAGAATTCAAAAGAACGCAGGCAGAGCTCTAGTGCCAGCCACACATCTAGGACTTTCCAGGGAGATTGAAAAATCTAACCCAGAAAATTCTAACCCATTGAAATAAATATCCACCAGAGGGCAGACGTGTTATCTTTCTTGGGTTTGGAACGCTCAGAAGTGAACGCCCCCAGCAAGAGACTTCTGCAAATAAAGCTGTTTCCCAAATATTATTTCCTTTTGGGTTTTTACTGGCTTCCTATAATGAACCCTGTAACTCATGCCACACGGAGAATAGGACCGCACGATCATTTGGGCAGCTGTAAAGCTAGTTCAGGAGATTAATATATTCTACCAACAAATAAGTAAATATGAAAGAAAAACCGTGAGCCATCCTTTATTGACCTCTTCCTATATATCAAGCCCTTCATTCAGCTCTTTATAGTCTTTGTCTTATTTAATCTTCAAAATAACCTTATTAGGTGGGTACAGACGTTATCTCCATTTAAAAACGGAAGACACTGAGGCTTAAGCATTTCACTAATTGGCCTAAAATCACACAACTTATCTGGGAATAATAATTCCATGGTTGTAACCCAAAAAATCAGAAGCCAAGTTTTTAAAATGACAACAAAAATACTGTATATGACATCATTAATATCCATATAAATTATAATATTCATCCTTTGCCTGCTTAGAACTATTGCGCTATGGCAGACTTTCCCCCAAAACCTCACTTAAGATCTATGAATAAAAAGGTTCAACTTTATAGGAATCTGCTTTTTAGATGGTGTTTGGCATTATATGGAAGTAAGCATTTAAAACACAGTGAGTCTTCTGGTGATGAGCTCCCCTAAGTGTGTTTATATCCCACTGAAACATTTAAGAAAATACAAAAAAGCATTTTGTGGGAAATGTCATTTCTACCTGATGTATAAATTTTAGAAATGTAATATTCCAGAATAGAAATAGATATGCAAAGAATAATCCCATCACCTAAAGATAATTTTTACAACTCTCGTTTAATTCATAATTATTTAGAGTATTACCAGGCTTATAATATGAAATGAATCTAGTAATTGGCATTAACTAGAATTCAAAGATATATAAATACAAGTATCTGCCTTATTTTCAATGCACAGACATAATATCACAGTAAACAATTCCCTTTGGAGCTTTCAGTCTTTGGATGACGATTAATATCACAAAATCTTTAGTCACCGAATATAAAACACAATAAAGCAGGCAACGTTTGACAGGCAGGAATTGTGCCTCTCACTTCCTCCTAGAATTGGCACTTCTTTTACACTTGTTTTCTCTTCCTGTAAGTACTGCATATAATTAAGGTTTAGGTAAAAATACTCCTACAGGCACCCATCAATTGATAAACACTGCAGATTTAGGTTAAAATGTCAGGTGGGCCTGGCATTTTTACATATCAGTGGTTCTTCAAATTATTTAAAACTATGTTCTACTGAAACGTTTGGGAAGAAAATAATAATAAGCAATCTTGAGGCTAAAATACCAAGATCCTTTTCAAGCTTAGAGAACATCCAATGTTTACATGAAAACACTGTTGTCAGTGAAAACAAATGAACACGTCAACTCAACGGAAAGAAAAGAAAAACCCTCTGTGATTTATATGATTTTTCAAGCCCTGGAAACCTTTCAGCTGCTAAGGTATTGAGTATAATCACGGGTCGCAACAACAGTGACATTTCCTTTCATTTTCACTCTTACGGGATCCCTTCATGCATACTGAAATGCCTAAATGAAATTTGTTTCAACACGCTACCAAAAGCTATGTAATTTACAACACTTCTCGAAAAAATATAATTCCCTTGACCGATATTCCTGGTGTGTATGGTCTTATCACCACCCCAAAGCAACTTTCCAAAGATTCTATTGGTCAACTTGACAAGAGCATCCCTTTGCCCTGTCCCCACCCTCTTATCACTTCCAGAAATTCTCCTTGTAAGTAGGGGTCTTTCATTCTAGGGGTCCCCTTACACAGCACCCTCTCCTTAAGCCCTCTGCCCAAAGGGCAATTCATAATTAATCTTTCCTGGGCCTCACTCAATGCTAAGTTCTTGTTCACCCTCAAAGGAACAGTGTAGGCCCGTTCTCTTCTGCTCGTGGTTTCCAAACAGCCCACAATGTACAACCCCATGAACTTGATGTGGACGCTGCATTTCTCCCCCAAGTGTGACTTTCCTTGAATACATCACTACCAAGGTTCTTGGGAGAAGGAAGAGGAACAACCTCCTGGAGCCCTTGTCCCTTGTGGAGCTCTGGGCTGGGAGTGACTCATATGTCCCTGCCCTTCATCACCCAGAAGGTAGTCAGCACTTCTTAAAGGGGCACCCCTCACTTAAACATTAAGCCGTGAGCACGCCCGGCACTTCCTGTCTACAATACAAATCCCGGGCTTTGGAAATCTGCATTATTTGATTCTGACACTCATAAAGAAGGAGTTTTCTTTTGTGTACTGCTTTTGCAGCTAATGGTGGTTAATAGCTAAGAAAAAAAAAAAAGTCAGACTTTCAAAGAGGAACGCAATTAGGTGATTGTGAAGAATTGACAGTGCTTTGCAGCTTCCCCCAGCTTCTGAAAGCTTATTTGGCTGGAAAGCATGTACTCTGACACCTAATTTGGTTCAACCTACTCAAAGTTTGTTCCCGGTGATTAGGGGGGTTGGCTAGATGATTCACAAAGGAAAAATATCTGCTGGTAATAGTGACACAAAGCGTGGCAATTTCAATCCTGGAACGAGACAGAAGCCAGAAGCTTGGTTTCTCCAAATGGAAGCCAGACATGCATAGGGGACAATGCCTTTCTGGGCACGATGGAAGCAATTGGCTGCAGCCCTTTCAAAGGCCCTCTACTACCCTAAATGACACTGGGCATTTGTCATTTGAAAGTCGCTATGGAGTGAAGCACATGACTTTCAATTCCTTTCCACATGTATTTTCGACAAGGGTATGTTTTGGCTTGGATGTTCTCTTCTGTAAGGTTTTCTCTGCAGGGCACAATCCCTTCTCAACTCATGTGGGATATTTCATTCCCCAGCCAAAGGGGTAGATAAAGAGCAGGAGGATTAATTGGTAGAGTGATCACTTATTCATGTTTTCAGAGCGGACGTTCCAGTTGTTCAGTGGAAAGGAGTGGAGAGATAAACCCAGAAAAGCAAGGGGTACATGTCCTCATAATAATAAAACCGGGTACTCTCCCACAGACTGAGTGGTCAGGGAAAGTCTCTCTCTGGGCGTGAGACACTTGACAGCAAGGTGTTCATGAAATGATGGAATTGACCTTGAGAAGGTTGGCACAGAGTATCTAGGAAGGGACCAGCAAGTGCAAAGTCCCAAGATGGGAGCAAGTTTGGCTTCCAGAGGGCCGACTGGGGTGGTAGACGACGAGGTCAGAGTGGTGTCAAGAACCAAGCTAGGGAGAGCCTAGCAGACGCTGCATTTTGTTCTACCGTGTTGCAAAGCTATTGGGGGAGCAGGTGATTTGATGCCTGCGTTTAGAGCATCGCTCTGGCTGGATGAGGGAGATTACAGATGCAGGAGACCAGTCATGAGCCTCCCCGAGGAAGGACCCAAGGGTGGAGGTGTTTGTCCTGGGATGGTAGCCCTGGAGAAGTGGAGAAGTAGGTGCATGTGGGACACCGTTTGGAGGAAGAGCTTACAGGACGAGTTAAGGAAGGATTACGTGAGGTGGATGGAGGGAAATCTGGAGTCAGGGTCGACTCCATTTTTGGCACAACTGTGGTGTGACCATCGTCTGCGAGAATAAGAATAGCCCCAAGGGTATTCTATTGACCTGTGGTAGGGGGTGGGTTTCAGCAAGTCTCAGGTTCTGTTATTAAACACGAGGGCACTACTCCCCCAAGTTATTGCAGCACCTTCAGTCCAACGAGAGAAGAGACCAGCATAAACCTGAAGAATGTTGATTCAGGGCTGAGTATCCTCTTCTTGGCACTTTGAAGGTGCAAACTTCCTTTCTATTGTCGTATCATGTCGGGCTTGTAGTTGTCTTTTTTGTTTGTGGAAAAACGGGTGGAACCAAATCACATCCCTGCCAAACGCATAAGGAAATAAAGGACGCAGCCTTAACAAGGGAGGTCGGTGTGCGTGCTGGAAATCTAGATACAGAGCACACGTGTCGTACTTAGTTCTTGATATTTCATCATCTGTATGAGACCCAGGAAAACCAACGGACAGAGTGAAAAAGCAGGAGAGGAGGCGAGCCCCTCATTTACTCAGCAAGTATTTAGTGGGTTCCTGCCATATTGCAGACCCTGTGCTGGACATTGGAGCAGAGAGATTTCTGTCTTCAGGAGCTTATCGTCCAGTGGTGGACACAGTCCACTAAGAATCCCCATCGTAAACAGAAAATTACAACCGTGGCAAGAACTAAAAGGAAAGAATCATGGCGGGGAGGGGGTGGCCAGATGGCTCAGCTGGTTAGAGCGCGAGCTCCCAACAACAAGCTTGCCAGGTCAATTCCCACATGAGATGGTGAGCTGTGCCCCCTGCAACTAAAGATGGAAAGTGGAGACTGGACTTGGAGCTGAGCTGCGCCCTCCACAACTAGACTGAAGGACCACGACTTGACTTGGAGCTGATGGGTCCTGGAGAAACACACAGTTACCCAATAAAATTAGAAAGAAAAGAAAAAAAAAGACAGAGTGTTGTCCCCATGAAAGCCTATGACAGAGAAACGTGACCTCAGCAGAAAGGGCTAGACAACCAACTGAACTGTTGACAGATTACCAAATCACTTCCCTTATAGAATTCAGGTTCTCAGACACCTCTCTACCCCCATTTTCCCATAGCTGTATAATCACAGAGCACATGGTATTTAAATGCAGAAAATAACAACTTTCACTAATAGAACACACACAACGAAATGTTTTCAAGTAAGTGCCTCAAGACAGAGACTTTTGTCTGATTTTTCTTTGTCACCCACAATGCGTACCTCATAGGAACTACTCAATACATGTTGTTTACGGAAACTAACAATTTGAAGGAAAGTTAAAAAAAAAAAACAAAAAAAAAACACCACCATACCACTCCATTTGCTAGAACATTAGAGCTGAAATGACAATAAGTTTCACTGGAAGGTAATCATGCATAAGTATTCCAATAAAATTCAAATTTGGGTTTCTATAAAAATCAAATGAGATTCTTTATGACTGAAAATCAAAGGAAGGCTCACAGAAGCAGAGACGGCTGTGAGACACGTTGTTTCTGTCACTATTGACTAACAAGCTGAACCTCATTGAACTTCTGAGACAGAACTAAACAGCCTTATTCAGTCATCTGATTGCTGTGAGGTACATTACCTGTGATTCATAGTTTTCAGTTCAATCCGCCCACGTTTGGCAAATCCTGACTCCAGCAGGGCCAGGATCCCACACAGAGAGATGCTGGCAAGAGTTTCTTTCAGACCGGAATCCTGTGGGATGCCTGGTGATTAGATTAGATGGGCATCACTGTGGCTGGTCCACAATCCATCCCATCTTCCTTCTCAGTTTTATTTTGGGAGCCTCCCCTCATCTATTTTGCATGCACTTTGGATACAGCTTACTGCCAAGTCAACCTACTGCTTCCAAGGGGGTCACATGACCACTACAGGCCAATCAGGACAGCCCACCTTTTCTGCTCCTGGTGATTAGTTGAGGGACTGATACATAAGTCCATCCGCTGTCATCTAACCTTGGTGCTTTCACATAGCTTACAGGGAAACGTAGCTTTCTGTTCACTGGGGTCCACAAAGATGATAGGCTGTAAGTCGGTGACGGTCATTTCTGTCACCTCAGAGCAAAATCCACTTGGCAGTAAACATCACAGAAGGGAAAACAGTTATATGAGTCTATGACTTGCCTCCATGGCTTAAGTCAGGTAAAGTTGGTATCTGGTATTTTCAGATAGTCCACAAATGAGAAAGGACAAATGGAAAAACGCATATAGTCCTGGCCAAGTAGGATGGCCAAGGTTAGCCAACAGAAATACAGAATGCCCAGCTCCATTTGAATTTCAAATAAACAACAAAAAGTATTAATATAAGTATATTCCATGTGATATTTGGGGCGTGTTGGTCATGAAAATAAGTTATCCACTGTCTATCTGAAATTCAAACCTAACTGGACATCCTGTATTTCATCTGGCAATTCTATGGCCAGGGAAGTAGAGAACTGGGTTTTTGGACCTAACTTGGACACCCAATACTGTGTACCCTGAAATTGTATCATCACCTACGAGATTTATGCCTTTCTTTGTACACTTCACAGGAGACACAAATTTAATCCTCATAAAAGTAACTTTAAATACAGCTACTGTACAGACTTCCCATTTCAGCAAGAACATTCAGGGCAAGTAACAGAAGAAGCCCCTACAGGTTTATAAATAAGTATAGTTATAATGCCGTACACTCCATAGGTTAAGACCTTTCTTTCTCCCTCCCCTACCATCCTGTGCATATCTCTTACTTGTTCGGCTGGCTTTTCTCACAGTTATTTGATGGACACAACAGCTTCCCACACAACCACGTCAAGTGTCAAAAAATATGTATTCTCTTTTGCATGTCTCTTCTCAGATCAAGGAAGCATCTCAGGCATCCTCCAGCAGAAATCCTCACATCCCATGGCCAAGAATGAGGTCACATGTCTACCTCATCGAATCACTAGCAAGGAAATGCCCTGCAATCAGCCAAAGCTAACGACGATTCACTTCCTGCAGCTGGTAGAAGCTCCTAGCTTCACGAGACACCTGGCTTCCCCACCCTTTAATAAAATCAGTGACCTATTAGCTGGGGGTTGGGGGCGTGACTGTTGGGTAGGTTCTCTACAGTGTCTGAACACTCCTGCATTAGTTCATGGGGCCCAAGAACTAACAGAAGCTTCTTTTGGGGGCACCACATAACAGAAGGTAGATTTTGAAAGATATTTTAGCAAGTTAGATAGAATAATGGACTCAGTCTCTTAGGTTAAGAAAGAGCTGGCTTGACTCCTACCCGGTCACTAGCAGGCAAATCCATTCGTTTTGATCAGCCCCAGTGTCTACTTTGTAAAACAGGGAACAGAGTCCCTCTCTTAAGGATAGTTGGGAAGATAAAAGGACCCCATGCAGGTAAAGCATTTATCAGGGTGCCTGGCAGAAGGAATTTGAAATGTCAGTTGCTAATACCATCTTGAAATGCTCAACAAGAGAAATCACTACAAAGTCTCTCAGAGTGAAAAATAAAGTGGATTCATTTAAACTGGCGTGTTCCAAAGAAAGGTTGGCCTTGTCGATTCCCCCATGGACTCTCCACTCTTAACCACCTGTCATCTTCCAAACCGACTCCAAGAGGACCACTTCAAGGGGTCTGAGTCTGGGTCATTGGACGTGGAGTTACAGTTGGTCAGACTGAAACGCCTGCCCATTACGATTTGCTTTGAGACCTCGATGTCATTTCACATAGGCCACTGAGCAGCTGGCAGATGGTAATGCCTTCTAGTCACTACCAGCTTGGGACATTTCTTAACCAGTAACCTGGAGGTTAAATGCTCCTTCTTCCATTACTAAATCCTTGAAGTGTTTTACATGAACGAGGGGACGTCTACCTTCTGGACCATAAAACACATGCAATGTGTTCCAAGGTCTCCACTAACTCAGCAGATGGTCCTTTTGACCTTATTCCATTTCTAAATTTGCAGCCCAGACTGCTATGATAAATTTCTCGATGGTCCCAACTCCAACCACATTTGACCCTAAATTGTCCTGTGATCTTTTGTTTTACTATGAAATCACCATTAGTTTCCTACTGCTAGTCTCCTGGACACCAGAGAGGGACACGTGGCAAATCTTATTGTCTAAAGAAGCCACTGGTCAAGACTCACCCGATTCGTTTTTTAAAGTGAACAGGCAGCCATTGAACACTGGGCAGGACCCACGGTCACATAACTAATAAGAAAGAAATTTACCCTCCGTGCATTCCAAATTCCTAAAAGATTATTTGACTAATATCTGCTCAACCCTGTGCCACGTTTCCTCTTTGACATTTATATCCATTCCCTTTGTCTCTCTGTCTCTCCTTTCTGATTCCAGTATCAATAGTAGATTCCTTCCCCAAAGCAACAGGCAGCATGGTATCTGAGAACTAGCAGATTTAAACACGCTTCTCACCTTCGTCAATGGCCCCCACTCCCCTTCTTCTCACTGTCCATCAAAGACCTCACAGAAAACAGAAGAACCACCCAAACGATAACAGATTCACTATGGGATTTATTCGGGTGCAGTGCCCTACCTGCTTTTTAGTTGCCCACAGTTACATTGTTTGTTTAGCTTATAATACCTTCACCTACAATTATCATCATAGGTATCACTTAAATAACTTTGCACCATCGTCCTTATAATAACCAGATGAGGTATCATCAGCCCCATTTTAAAGATGAGCAAGTAGAGGCTAAGAGATAAGTAGTTTGCACAACGTCACAGGCTTAGTGAGGGTGAGCGTGAGACTTCCATCCAGGAGGGTTGGACTTCAAAACCCTTGCTGTCAATCAACAGACCAGGCCCAGAGGGGTGTCGGCGAGGCACAGACTTATCCTGATTTTGAACCCATAGTCTGTATCCACACCAGACAGAACTATGCCCTTCTTAATCAAGATATTCAAATCCCTAACAGCAGGAAACAGGCCTAGACAATGACTCAACCCTCAG
Organism: Rhinolophus sinicus; assembly: GCF_036562045.2. Taxonomy (NCBI): domain Eukaryota; kingdom Metazoa; phylum Chordata; class Mammalia; order Chiroptera; family Rhinolophidae; genus Rhinolophus; species Rhinolophus sinicus. Next base: position 11,508,070 of record NC_133767.1, read on the forward strand.
TGAGGGAGGCACTGAATTAGTGCTTAAAACCAGCCATTTATCTCTCTCCCTGTGTTTCCTTGTCAACTCATGAGGCTTCAGTATTCCTCTCTTGTCGCTCAGGGATGTCCTTTTTTCCCCTCTCTTCTCTACGAGGGGCCGGGTGCTCAGCAAACAGCAGCTCTCCTGGGTCTGTTTTCAGCAGGACAACATGGCGTCCCTCCTTGAGTTATGGGTCCATGAGTTACTGGCCCATGTGGACGACGCTGTCCACACATCACACATGATTTGAAGGTGGAAGAAGCCACGGCCAGCATACATTGCTTAGCAAATTTCAATCAAGCGCCTGTAGTAATGTTTCCAAGGTAATTAGATTCATGACCTGCCACAGGGAACAATTTCTTCCACTAACTTATCTGGGCTATAGATACAAGCACAAACACTCCAGTGGGGCCTCTCGAATCTGACCCAAACTTGAGCTGATCTGACTTTCATCTCATGCCAGAAGCAGCTTTCTGAACTATGGCAGCTTTCCTACTTCCACCTTGCAGTAAACAGGCCTCTGGGATTTTCAACAGCCATTTAATACTTTTCTATACATATCTGGATGAAGAAAACAGTAAGCTAGTGGGGAGAGAGAGAGAGAGAGAGAGAGAGAGAGAGAGAGAGAGAGAGAGAGAGAGAAGCTGTCCTCAGCTTCTTGCCTTTCTAAGTTAATTATTAAAGCTACTATTAATTATGTTATTCCATTGGATTGACTCAGACAATATTATACCAGCATATACTTCACATTTTAATATGACATATAATTTTATTAGTGTATTCCATCAGCTTTGATGGAAACCTAATTCTTCAGGACGTGTTTTGTTTTTTTTCTTTTCTTCCCCTAGCCAATAAAGGAAAACCATAAAGTATATTACAAATTTGAATAAAGCCTGGGAAGTGTGAAAATCATTTGGAAACCTAAGAAACGGCTCTTCACATTTGCAGTCGTAGTTCGTTAGCATCTAGCTATTCAGCCATTTAAATTAAAGCTTATTTTCTCTTTTTAAACAAGCAGGTTCTTATACTATCTTATTAATGTCCTTCATGGATTCCAAAATGCATTCCAGCAAAGCTGCCGCAGACCCATAAAAAGCAGAGACGCCTTGATTATTTCTCCCCTCACTCCACAAGACCGTCAAGGAAAGAAGTGAGACCGAGAAAACAAATTTATTCTGCACTATCTTATGCCCACTCTGTGTTTTCCCCGCCCACAGCAGCGCCTGTATAGTCATATTAATACCTCCCCCTCTTCTGACAAACAAATCAGCTTCTATTAGGAATGTGATCTTTGGGCTGTGATCTATGAAAATCACAAAAACACAGAATCGCAAGAAAGACCGCTAGTGAAAGAACAATGCGATTCCTGAGAAGAAATGGTTTGTGGGTTCTTTACGCCTGGCCACAAACTCGGGATACCTCTGATGTGTGCTCACGTCCTCTCCTCGACACGGGGAGGTTGTGGGAGGGGTGGAGAGTCTCGGGGTGCAAATTTATGGGGTGTGGATGAACAAGAAAGCCAGTCCTAGGCCTGCCCTCCAGACCTTACCTTCCAGAAGGATTTTGTAGATGTGGCAGAAGACATTCCTCACTGAATGTGTGAGACGGACCCATCCTGAAGAAGAGCAGAGATATCAAATGGGAGAGAACAAACGAGTCCAGGGGAGTTAACATGGATGTGGGGGGGGTGGGGGATGAGGCTGTGGGAGCATGCAAATAATCCTGCCTCATGTACGGACAACCCAAAGTTCACGGTGGAAAATAATCTCACGTGCACAACGGACTCTCATCATCTGTTCCAGAAATACCGTGTTTCCCCGAAAATAAGACCTAACTGGAAAGTAAGCCTTAGCATGATTTTGCAGGACGACATCCCCTGAACATAAGCCCTAATGCATCTTTTGGAGCAA